>NW_015387115.1:350895-410939 GCF_001527695.2 Protobothrops mucrosquamatus
GGCTGACACTGGAAGACCAGTTGACGGCTGTGGCCAGGGGGGCGTTTTACCGGGTACGCCTGGTACACCAGTTGCGGCCTTTTCTGGACCGGGATGCCTTGCGCACAGTTACGCATGCTCTTGTCACCTCCCGCCTGGACTACTGTAACGCTCTCTACATGGGGCTCCCCTTGAGGAGCACTCGGAGGCTCCAGTTAGTCCAGAATGCAGCCGCGCGGGCGGTGATGGGAGTGACTCGTCGCTCCCATGTAACGCCGCTGCTGCGCGAGCTGCACTGGCTGCCTGTGGCCTTCCAGGTGCGCTTCAAGGTGCTGATTAATTGTTCTGTTTTAACTGGCTGTAAGCTGCCCTGAGTCCACCAGGAGAAGGGCGGGATATAAATACAATAAACTTCAACTTCAACTTCAACTCCCAGAATTCCACAGCCAGCATTGCTGGTTGTGGAATTCTGGGAGTTGAAGTCCACGTGCCTTAAAATTGTCAAGGTTGAGAAACACTGTTTTACATGATCTGCAGTTTACTACTACTGTCTAGCCAGCATGTTGTCATTTTGTACATGCTCCTTTATTTTTACTTCCCAAGTGGGTTATTTTGTATTTGTCCTTGTAAAAGCTCATTTTATTTCTCACTACTTGTCTATTTCTGAACATTAGCTCTGCTTCTTCAGTGCTCACTATTCCGCCTATGTTCATATTGTCTGCAAATTTAATCAGTGAGCTTGCCACCCATTCCTCTGAATATGTGTGTCTAATAAGGAGAGGGGGGGAGGTGGACTGGAAAGAAAGTGCTTTGCATGAATTAAGAAATATGACAGTTAATATTGCTAAGTAGGCTAATATGGCCTTTTGTGGTTTTTCATTCACAGTTGCGTTTTTTTAAAGATCATATATATTATAATATTTAAATTGCATTCAGATAATATTGGCATTGATTTTTTAAAGACATGCAATGTTAATGTCTGACATTTTCTCCTTTTTGAACAATTCAGTGTTATGATTTTCAAAGAAATATTTAAAATCAGAGCTTCAGATATGTTACTGGTATATATCATTTTGATACAGTTTGCATCCCTAAATGAGGTCTGTACCTAAAAAAATTATATTGGTATCTGAGAATTTAAAAACATTTTTTTTTAAAAAATGGCTATGAAACTGGGCTATGAATTAAGATGTTACTATTAAATTTATATTTCAAATTTATGCCCAGAAACCACCCAAAGCAGCTAACAAAATAAATGCAAAATAATTATTTCAAACCAGATTTAAAAAAGTAAGATACATTACAGTTAGTCCTCTACTTACAACAGTTCATTTAGTGACAGTTCAAAGTTACAACGGCACTGAAAAAAGTGACTTATGACCATTTTTCACAGTTATCACCTTTGCTGCATCCCCACGATCATGTGATCAAAATTCTGATGCTTGGCAACTGGTTCATATTTATGACTGTTACTGTGTCCCAAGGTCACGCGATCACCTTTTGCTACCGTTTGACAAGCAAAGTCAATGGGGAAGCCAGATTTCACTTAACAACTGGATTGCTAACTTATCAACTGCAGGTGATTCACTGACTACTGAGGCAAGAAAGATCATAAAATGGGGCAAAACTCACTGAACAAATGTCTCAGTTAACAACAAAAAAATTTGGGCTCAATTATGGTCGTAAGTCGTGGACTACCTGTATTAGCTAATTCAAATTGAAAAGACCTGCAGGATTCGGGGTTGAATGCACCTCCTTCAGGACCACATTCCATCACTTGGAAATCACAGAGGAGACGGCCTTCTCTTGTGTGGCCAAGAAATAAATCTTGAAGCTAAGATATATTTCAGAGGGCCTTTCCTGCTGATATTAATGTGCAGATTGATTCAGATTGAGATAGGTGATCCTTCAGGTAATCGGTTCCTAAGTTATTTATTTTATATCCTGTTCTGTATCTATGCCAGTGGTGGTGAATCTATGGCACGTGTGCCAGAGGCGGAACTCAGAGCCCTCTCTGTGGGCACGTGCGCCATCGCCCAAGCCCCCTCCCCCTGCGGCCCCCTTCTCACAAGCAGGCTCTCCGGAGGAGAGTCACCCACGAGTGCGGCCTGCGCACAGCAGCGCAACCAAGGACATGGCAACCGAGCAGCAAGGACAAGATTCCGCCATTGTGCCCCGTCATGCGCAGGTAATGCTGCAGGGTGTGGGCGGAGGATGTGGCCGCCGTGGCACTACTAGGCCACCTGGGAGATCTGCAGCAGGCTGTGGAGGCGATGAGTGGCCCTGGGGGTGGGCAGGGTGGGGCAGGGGCAGGGCCGGTTTTTGGACACTTGGTCTCTAAAAGGTTCGCCATCACTGATCTATGCCATGGATTTTTAAGAAACCTCTACAGTACTCTGAGTCTCCATGGAACCCATGCAAGATAGAGATAATATTTATCTATCATTGGTTTGTTATTAATAAGATAATGCATATTAAATTATTTTGATATTTCAATTTTATTGATTTATTTTGTAGAGGTCCATCCTTACCCTTTTATTTTGTACCTAATCCATATAATGCTTCCTCCTCCTATGTTCCCGACCACAGCTGGGTGAGAGATGTGTTGGGCTGAGAGAGACTGGCCCAAAGTCACCGGTTAGCTTGCTCCTAAGGGGACTAAAGCTGACAATCACCCTTTTTCTAGTCCAGTGTCTTAAACTATTGTAGTATTACTCTACAATTCTATTTTGCAAAATCCATACAAATTGTAATGTTTACCGTCAGAACAATATAAAGTTGGCAAGCAGATTTTGCTGTTATTATGGTTTAAATATAACTTTACAGCAAAGTTTTAACATTCTTTCCCATGTCAGCAAATAAAATCAAGTTTTCTTAGGTGTGTACTACATTGTATTCTGTCACATGTTTAATCATAGATTAAATGTACTTCATTGAATTGTTTTTTCATACAGTTTGCCAACAAAAATCAGAAATATTTGTCAGTTTTCATCCTAGTGGTTCTCTGACATTTTGAAACAGTAGAATGTCAGACTTAGAGAAGTCCATATATTTAACCTTGTATCTTATGTTAATAATTGAAGGAGGGTGTTTAACCAATCTAAAGCTTGCATGTTTTCTGTGAGTTATATTTAAAGCATGCATAGTCAGGAAAAAATTAATTTTACGTAGTTCTAATCAGAAAGGGATCTGTTATGTCCATTGCACTTATATGATGTACTGTAAGTATAAGATTTTGGAACACTCATTGCACAAAAGATGAAGAAAATACTTCAGAGATAAGAACAAAATAACACACATTTTTTTACAATATGTGACCAGGATAAAGGAGGATATTATAGAGCAAAAAAAAAATGCTTCAACTAAGCTTAAGGCTGAAAATCTAGAGTCTGTAAACCAAATAATTACCGTACTTATGTCTTCTAGACATCATGTATAATATTGTTTTCATTCTACATGAATTGGTTATAGCTAGAATATATGCATTATTGAAAAGGAATAGCATCAGAATGCTTTCTCTTTTTCTTCTGTCTCTTTATCTCATCATTTTTTTCCTTCTAAGAGATATACAATGTTGGCACTTTACTCTGCAAAATGTTTAAGTGGGTTTTAGAGAGATGCCCTTCTTAATAGCAGTAGAAAGGGGGAGGGAGATCTATTATCATAACGCTGTGCTAATGTAGGTTCTGAGTCATGTGACTGCAGAAAAGGCTATTATCTCAATGAAAAGGAAACTGCCTTTTAGAGGAGCAGGAGAACAGAAGCAAGAGGAATTTTCGAGTGCTCCACCATGCTGGATTGTCTATTTGATCAGCAGCTAAAAAAGGATTAGTTGTGGCTAGTTTATCAGCTGTCATTAGAAGCAGATGAGCAAGGAGATAAGCTGCTATGTGCGCACATCCTCACTCAGCATGTGTTTTAGTTTAGGGCAAGACAGGGATAGTTTAAGTTAACACAGGACTTATTTTCTAATAGGTTGCTATTCATTGTTGCTTGCTTTAATAAAACAAGCAGTATAGCGACATGTGTAAATAAATACCATAGCTTGACAATAAAGAAAAAGCTGCTGATTTTTCATTGAATGGCAGAGTCTCTGGAAGATTGCAAGGAGTGTTTTCAGAAGTACAATGACTTCATATTTGGTATGTTCATGTCTTTTGTATAATGTAGAAGATGCAGATCATGACAATTGATCATTGGCAGGGCTTATCATTGGCATTCCTTAGCAAATAGAGGGAGTGTGTCTAGCATATTCATTACCCATTTTTCTCACTTAAAAACTATTACTTGTAGTTTCATTAATAATTCCCCTGTTAATATTTATGTGTTGTGTATTCCCTTGTAAATATATATGTATAAAAGTGTGGAATAGAAAATGCTGAACACTAAGCCCAGTATGTGTAGTAAAGTCAAGTAAAATAAAAGCTTTTATATATATATATATATATATATATAAGCCCTGTTTTTCAGGATGAAGAAAGGCTGAAGAATATGCATGCTTAAATTGCTGTATAATTACAATGCAGTACTTGTATTGTTTTGACTGCTAATTCTAAAATAAAAGGAAGATAGGTATTTTATTATCTTCGTATTTACTGACCCAGGGCTTAAAATAGGTCATGTACTGTAGTAGTAAATATGACTACATTTAGTGACTTCATTTTCTAATCCTTATTGCTTTAGTCTTTTGCTCCTATATGGACAATGGCACTTAAACTTCAGTCTGTGTATCTGTATGATGCTGAATATTTTGATGCATTTAACCTTACTGACAATCCTTACCTTTCTTTTAACCTTGAAGAGAAAAATAGCTTGATATTGTTAAATAATATTTCTCTGCAAATCTTTTTATTTTATATTCTTAAATGTGAAATGCTATTCTTGATCAGCTATCCTGTATGCTTATTATATGAGCATTAAGCCTCCATGAACTCATGGAACTTGTTTTTCAGTAGATATGCATAGTATTATACTGCTAACCTCTCCCCCCCCCCTGCAAATATTACTAGGTGGGCGTTGTCAAGTTACTAATGGCTATATAATGTTGAATGCTTGTTAATTTCTTCTAAATGAATAATAGACATCTTTAATATTGAACTTGTATATGATTGACTTTTTTTTACTGCAACTAAACTAACTTCGGCATTTTTTGTAGACACAACTATATTACAAATAGGTGCTTTTTAGCTTTTCTTGGGATATCATGGTACTAACCCAGATATTTTGTTTAATTTTCAAACAAATAGGGAAGAGTTTTACTTATGTTAAGACATCAATGGGCAATGGGTATATAAAGAAGGTCTCCTTGTAAGTCTTAAGAGCAAAGAATGATAATTAACCATAATACACTATATATCAATGTGTGGTGTTTCCACTTCCCTAAAATTATTTTAGCTGCACAGGTCAGACCTAGGCATTTATGTAATGGTTAAAGTGCTGAAACAGAAGACTAAGTGCTAGGCCTCCCTTTAGGAAAGAAAGCCAGTTGGATGACTTTGAACCAATTATTCTCTTTTAACCCAACCTATCTCACAGAGTTGGTTACTGTTGTGGGGGAAATAAAAGGTAGAATCATTAGATCTTTAGGTATGTTCGCCTTGCATTGAATGTATATGTCAGATAAAATATAATAACAATATGAAAATTCTGTCATGTTCTCAAGAATATTTAGTGTAGCTTATTTGTTTCTGGGTGAAAGTGGTACATTTGTATTTGGAAAATTCATATATTTCTTCATGAGAACTTAAAGGATATTTACTTTGTTTTATATACTGCTATACATGAACTGCTGAGATATGTTATGCATTATATTTTTGAAGAATTTACAGTGAAAAAAAATCATCAAATTTTCAGTGTATTTGAACAAAATGTTCTACATTAATCCTTAAGTGATTTTCATTATTTTCATTTATTTTGCTGTTCACTTTTAATATCACATCCCCATTGTTCTGGGGATACCCCCAATTTTGGGAACATATTTTTGTGGGTAAGATCCTTGTATCTACAGTTTTGTATAAGCTTTGATGGGTTTCATCTGTTGGAACCATGACGTTTTTCTTCTTTCATAAATAGCTATTAGATGTGCAGATTTTCTGTTTGAAGTGTAGATGTTCAGCACCAGCCTATAACCTCTTAAAACATGTTCATCCTTTCTTGGGATGGTAAAGCTATTTGCTGCAGTTACAATATAAACCCAGGAAAAGACATACTTGGCTTAAGGAATTGCAAATAAGTGCTACATGCATTCCTTCAAGTGATACAAAGCACACCTTTGCCTTTGAACCTAATGTGCTAACTACACCATTGCCCTAATGGAAAGCACTCCTGCATGCTTTCTCTGGCCACTCTTACATTAGAAGGATTAAGAAGTATCTTTTAGTCTGGGTCATGGAGAAGCACAAGAGACCTGGTTGAAAATTTAGTTATGCACAATCTCTTATTGTATGTAATAGTTACGGTTTTTCCCATTGTGTAAGGTTCAAAACTCACTACTTTATTATATTCTGCCTGTTATAAAGGAATCTCTGCAGACTGCTAGCCTTAGCCTGAGAATAGATAGATAAGGTTCTAAGGAGATTAAAGGGAGGGGTGGGGTCACTTCTGGACTTCTTGTGGCTACTCCATGCTTCAGGCCTCCCCCCTGCCTACCTGGGTGTTTCCCAACTGAGGGAATTGGGTTGTAATGTTTTCCATTTGTATTGGATTCTGAGTTTTTGTAAATTAACTGCTGCTTCTGATACTTATGATATATTTTGATCTCATGTGTTTAAGTTTTTAACCTGTTTAACAAATATCAGGTATGTATAATATAATTGGAATAGCCTATATTCTTTTATAATATCATTGCCTTGTGGGTATGAGAAGACATCCAAGAGGGAAAGGTTACTGTGGAGCATATCTAATAACAGCGCTAAAATGTGCATGGGCAGTCCCAACAATCATGGTACAGATTAGCTACCTAAAATATTTAGTCCTGTGGTCCACTCATCCACCCAATGCAGTGTCACCAAATTTGAGTTTTTCCACACATTACTCAGATGCCACTGCATACACAATAAAAAGTAATCCTGATCAAATTCACTTAATTACAGCTTCTCAGTTATCAGACCTCCTTCTTTGCTGAGGGATAGGTAGGTTACAGTCCCAGACATTTCCATATTTTGCCTCCAGCAGCCACATCTTCCTAGCTGCTTCCGAGGTACATTGGGCTGTTTCAGAAATTGATCTATCCCAGAAAGAATGACCAAGAGTTGGAGGTTATGAAGTTGGAGTCCTCATTTTTATCATGAAGTAGTATGGGGAGGAAAAGATCCAATATTCTAAGTTATTGGGATTGCAAATAAGCACATTGTAATGTTCAATACAATGAATTTAAATATTAACATCTTTTATTAAGCAATAGAGAAAGAAAAATATTTTAAGACTTTCATCAAGTCATATATACTTGAACAAAGCTGAGCAATTTTGTCTTACAGAAAATCAGCAAAATCACCCTCGTGACTCATTCCTTTTGGAACATCATCCCTGTGGAAGTTAGATTGCCCCCCACTATGATACTCTTTCCTAAGGCCCCGAAGGCCTGGTTTTGCCAACAGGCCTGGGGAACCCAGAGTGGGATGGAGCCTATCAAGTGGTTTGTTTGATTGATTCTTGTTGCCTTCGGGGGAAGGGGATTGTTTTTTTTATTGTTTGTATATTGGATTTTTATTTTTTTTTAACCTGCCCAGAGTCACTGAGAGTGAGTGGGTGGCCATACACATTTTCTTAAATAAACATGTGGAACAGGAACCTGAACCTGAATCTTCAGCAGTGTCTAGAATGCCCTCTGGGTCTGCACTATGTGTCTGTCTGCTCCTGAGGCATATCTGTCATGGAGAATGCAGAAATGCAGGATCCTGACTGAAGGAGATGAGAATTGATCTGGGTGAATCACTTGGTTGCTTGGTGTGGATAGGCATGCATGTTATATTTCATGTATTTATTTTGTTTGTTCTGATACTCAGGGTAGCAGTAACAAATGCAAATCACAATTTATTCAGCCAGAATTAAAAAGCAGTTACTAAAATAATAATTAGAAATTAAAGGCTTGATGAAAAAGATATATTTTATAAAATGGGGGGGTTGAGAGATGGGAAATAAACCACTAGGGAATACATTCCGTAGCCTTCAAACTAACAAAAAAAAAGCTCTTTCCCAAATATTCCCAGCATTTTCTGAATGGTCATTCCTACTGATCTAAGTAACCAGTCAAGCACATGGCGGGACAGGCAGTCTTACAGTTATCATCCCTATGCTATTTAGATTTTAAAGGTCAGGATCAACAAATTAAATGGATAGATCATTCAGTATCAGGCATGATATGATCCTTGTACTATGTACCAGTCGGCAGTGTGGACAGCATGTTTTATACAATTTGCAGCTTCTGAATGCTTTAAAAGGGCAGCCCCATAGAAAATGCACTCCAGTAGTTGAGTTGGTTGTAACCAAGGCATGGAAAACTTATGTCAACATCTGAGAGATAGCTAGGAACTCAAGGGAGAAGTCAGAAACGAGCAATGACACAGTGTTGGCATGGTTCTTGCTGGTATATCTGGCTTCCTCTTGACATTCACTAGTTTATTTATCCATCATAATTCTTTAGAAGTGTGAGTATACTGTTATTTGCAACTGAGATGTTGATTGTCACAAAACAAATTGCCAGCCTCCAAATGCATCCCCATAGGAAAGATAATTGGACAGTAGTTTCAAATGTTGTCAACTCCTCCATTTGAAACAATCCTCCCTTCGAGTCACATGCCCTAGAGTGGAACTGTTTTAAAGAGTTGTAAAGAAATTCAGAAACCATGTTCTGATGCTTTCTCTAATTATTATATCCAACCTAGCAGAATCTTGGAATCAAATTATGTAAAAACAATCAAATATTAGCACAATATGTTACTGAACAGAAAGGAACCAAATTATTTCTGCAAAGAGAAGCCAGCAAAAGAAAGATTGAATTTAATGGGCCAGATCAGGCTGAGATTGTGGAGAAAATGAATCTAGAAAAATTCGCCATTTCATCAACATAGAAGAAGCATTTGAGCAATAGCAGGGTTGTTATTAAGAGATTGAAAAGAATTCTTAAAGCCATGCTACACATGCTTTCCCTAATTTATTTAAGGAGTTAATGGGAATTAGAATAATTTATCTCCTCTCAAGGGTTTGGATAGATTAAGCTATTATCTATCAAATCCTGATTCTAATCAGTGGTTGTCCACTTGTAGCCTCTGAATTCTCTCATTAGTTCCATGGAAAGTTAAAGGGAGAATAATTTTCCAGCTTTGGTTATTAGTATTATAAGTGGGGGAGAATGTTAATAGACTAAGGCTAAGTTTGCATACTCTACTCTTACTCACTATTGCCTAGAAATACATTTCTTCAATGTAACTGGCTGGTTGGGTTATGGGTTTTTAACTTTACATCTTATAGTTTCTTCAGTTTCTGTTGGCTGGACTATCTTTTTGCATACTTATTTCTGGCCTTCAGCTTGTGTTGGTGATCCTTTCATGCACTTCGGCTATCCATTGTGGTGCAATACAGGGAGTTTGTTTACTAACCAGCTCAGTAACAGGTCAAAGCTACAGTGGTTCTGAAAAAAGGGTAACATCTGGTCTTAGAAGTTATGACTATCACAGCATCCTCATGTTATGTGATCATGATTTAGCTTCTTGGCAACTGGCATGTATTTACAATGATCTCAGCATTCCACAGTCACTCCCATTGACTATGAGAATATGTTGATGCTTTCTTGACAGTACATAAGTGGTTTCCTATTGCCTTCTGTCAAGAGTGATCACCATTTGCAACATTCACAGTGAGCTTCTAATAAGCAACATCAATGGGAAGCTAGCGGGGAAGTCACAAGTTGCAGTCACATGACTCACATTTAACACCTCTAGATGACTTGCTTAACTATTGCAGCAGGAACTGATGTCATAAATCAGGTGCACAACATGATGTGTCAATTTACCAACATACGATAAAGTTTCCAGTCTCAATTACAGTTAGTAAGTGAGGACTGCCTATATTAAAGTGTTAGGAGTTTATTACATTAATAAATAAGAATGCACCCAAATTATTCTGTTTTCAATCAAAATGCAGTTTAAACTGTATTGTGTAAGCAGTGCTCTTTCCATGACAATTTAGTAGCTGGTAGGGTGTTACCAAAAGATTCCCATCATGTACAAATTTATGTATCAAGAAGGATCTAGGTCACTGTTTATTGTATTGCCCAATTAATATTTCACCTAAGAGAAAAATCCTGTGTTAGCTTAGGCAACATGGGACAACCTGTTGAAAATGAAACTTCTTTATTTAAAATAGTTGGGTGATAGGATGTTAAAAAGAGCAATCCACAGTTGTAGTTCATCCAAGTTAGTAGAAATCTGCAGTTTAATTAGTATGGTGTTATTTCATATTTGATCAAGTGTATTGAATTTGTAATTAGCAGGCCAAAATGAATGTACTGTGTTTGTAAAATTCAAAATGTTGTAACTAAGAAGATTTTTAATGACGTGATTGTTATAAATTAAAATGATCAATTTTTCATCATTATTGTCTTTCTAAAGCACGGGTGTCAAACTTGCGACGTCACATGACATGTCACGATGTATCACTACTTTTTTCCCATTGCCAGCAATGGGGTGGGCGCAGTTTTGGTGTGAGGCATCCGGCCTGCGGGCCAGCAGTTTGACACTCCTGTTCTAAAGAGGCATTTTAGCAAGATAATAATCTGCTGCTTATATAGCAGTATTGTATAATATGCTTTAGTCTTTCCAGTATATTATCTTTCCTGTATTTTCTGTCAAGTGGAATGGGGAGGTAGGGAATTTTAAATTCAATATGAACTGCTTGACTTTTATATATTTATGTTATATACTGCAATATTACTTCAGTTAAATGTTATTTAAAATTTATCTTCATTAATGTTTGTAATTTTATTCAACTGCACATTGTATCTAAATTCAGTTTCATGTTAAATTATGGGCACATCAGTTACAAGCATATAAATCCTTATTTTTCAATTCTGTTAAAGAAATCTAAGTCCTTGATAGACAGTACAGTATACAAATGTATATTATGTACATTACTCCCACATGCCTACCTTTTTAGAGAATTACAAATGTCTGTTTTTTCAAAATATGTGTGTGTTGTGTGTGTGTGTGTGTGTGTGTGTGTGTATCAGGTGCAAGAAATCAGGAGTCCAGTTAGATTCAAAATGAGTACAATTTTATGCCATGTTTACTCTAACTAAGAATTTGAACTATGAACCGTCAAAGCAAATTGGTAATTGATAAGAGTCAATGGAATTCGGGAAGGGCTGGATGTAGATGAAGGGGCTCCAAACTGGTGACATATATGACTTCTCCCTGGGGCTCAGCCTGGTCATCTACATCATATATATTTGGATATGAATCTGTGTATTAAAAAATTCTCAGCCTAATGGAAGCTAGTAACACCAAAGATACTGCCAAGAACCCTCAAACACCTATGCTTCTGGTAAAGGACCAGACCTAAGATTGAGGAGGACTCCTACCATCCATATCATCCAGGGAAGAGAAGAGAATTGTCTCTCTTTGTGTGTATCTCTGTGTGTATTTTATATTACTGTTAATGTTGATATTATTTTGTGGGTTTCATTTCTTGAATGTTAGCTACCCATAGGCTTTGGAGCTGGAAGGCATATAAATATTAGTAAATAAATATTGCAGTGTGAAACAGTATACAATAATCTTTGTGGTGCCCTTTGCTTTTTTAGCAGAAGATGTTCCACAATTTGGCTGTAGCTTTATTATAATTTTGAATAATGAAGAACTTAATTAAATGGGTGATTTGTTACCCCCAATGCCCCTATCACCTTCATTTCCCCCTGTTTTAATAGCATTTAAGCTGGTTGCTGTAATTGTTATGATTCAGTCAAGAAGCATCTTAATATCAGTTGCTGATGATTTAATCAGAATCGGATTCCTGCACATTGCTTAAGGAAAGCAATTTTCTGTTTTAGTGGTTACAACCTTCCCTTGCTATTTTGGAGCTTATTTAGAGGGGCTTATTAGAGGTGGCTGACGTACTTTAATATGTAAACAGCTCAGTGAATAGCTATATTAGGAACCTTAGCATATATGAACACAGAAATTAGAAACCATTTTGTATTACAGTATTGATGTCAGGCTAGCAATTTTTGTTGTTGTTGAATGCATATGTAGCTTGCAGCAGAAAAATGATAGGTGAATATACCAGAACTGAAGTTATCCATATCTGAAATGATTTTTAAATATAAAAAAGTACAGATAGATGCTTATATATACCATTAGTCTTGATCATGAATATTAACCACGCACCTGTGATAAAAAGTTCCTTTTGTACATTTATAGCTAATGTGTGTATTACATTATCTTCCTATTGGCGTCTTTTTGCTTTAAAGAAATGAACAATGTTGGTTTTCAGTGAGGCAGTGTAAGGTTATTCATTTTTCTAATATATTGCTTTAGTGTTGTTAATATGAAAAGAAAATAGAGGCTATAGTAAATTGAAACAAATTAATAACAATTAAACAGAATGTTCAGTCCAGTGTCAAGTTTCCACTAACCTAGCATGGAAGAATGAGGCATAGATAAAAGGCAACACTGTTTCCCATGTGAAAGATCTATTCAGATTTCTTGGCTGTAATAAACATTACTTATCTACTTACATGTGAAAGGTGCTGAGGAGAATGTTGATAATTATTCTTTGTATTGCAATAATGTATAGTCTGGTTTAGTCTTTCCAGTATATAATTTATCTTTCCTATGGCTCTATGTTTTGATACATACATAACAGAAGGAGAGAGAGAGAGAAAGAATTTTCTCTGTACAGATAGTCCTCGACTTACAACAGTTTATTTAGTGACAGTTCAAAGTTATAGTGACACTGAAAAAAGTGACATATTTTTTCACAATTATAACCTTTGCCGCATCCCCATGATCATGTGATCAAAATTCAGTTGCTTGCCAACTGATTCATACTTAGGACCATTGCAGTATCCCAGGGTCATGTGATCACCTGTTTTAATCTTCTGACAAGCAAAGTCAATGGAGAATCCAGATTCATTTAACAACCGTGTTACTAACTTATCAGCTGCAGTAATTTACTTAACAACTGTGGCAAGAAATGTCGTAAAATGGTGCAAAATTCACTTAATGTCTCACTTAACAGAAATTTTGGGCTCAATTGTGTTTGTAAGTCGAGGACTACCTGTATTGCTTTAAAATGGCTAACATGCCTGATGAGCTTTTCTAAGGGTGTATCCACAGAAGAGGTACTACTAGTGGAAAATTGTATTCTCTCCCCATTATACTTCAGCTACAAACCATACAGTATTGGAAAAGGCCTAAAAAAAGATACTTTAAGCTCTAGATTTGTGCTCATGGAGTCAAATGATCATTTGATATCAGTTCCTAAGCTGGAGTTTTTAAATCGATCCAAAAGCAGTCTAAGGTAGTAAAAATGATAACGTTCTGGTTTAGAAAACCCAGCTCACATTTTCTAAACCCACTTCTCAGCATAACGTGTATTCTGAACTATTTCCAGATTTCCAGTTCCAGTTTCATTAACAAAATGATAAATAAAATGAGATAGCTTAAATAAGAATAGCATCTAATTTAACCATATGTCAGCGATAGGCAAATTTTGTATACTTGTATAGCCAATGCATTCCATAGCTACTTATCTGAAATCTATGTTATAATTATCCATACCTCAGCTTTGAATTTTTTATATGCAATAAGTAGAATCAAACTCAATTAAAAATATAACATATTTTAATTGTAGGTTTGCTTATTTAATATATTGTATATTTACAACTGAATTGTTTCGATGTGAACTCAGACATTCCATTGCATAAAATCTTCCAGTTATATTTTAGGTTTGTTTTTTTTCTTCTGTTCAGTTGTGTCTGGTTTTTAGTGTCATCCTGAACAGGTCCCAGGTCTCCACAGTTTTTTGGGGAAGAATTTTCAGAACTGATTTGCCATTGCCTCCTTTCTAGGGCTGAGAGAAAGTGACTAGCCCAAGGTCAACTAGCTGGTTTTGTGTCTGGTAGGATTAGAACTCACAGCTTCTGGTTTCTAGCCTGATGTCTTAACCACTACACAAAACTAGCTCTCACTAATATTTTAGTTACAAAAATTTAAATCAGAAACACAAGTCAATGTGTAATTACAGACCCAAGCTATTAACATTGAAGTTTATTTTTTTTCCCTATGAACAAAATTGTGTGAAGTTTTAGGGTAGTTACAGATGTTGCAATAACAACGTTCTTAGGAAATTATTTGTAAACTATCAAGCAATCATCCTGGGATATAAAGAGAAATGTATTAACTGGCATATTATGATGGCAGAATCACGTTATTAAATTAGATAAAGCATCTTGTATGCTTATGCTTTCTATTAAAATATATTATTTATGATTTTATGAATGGCACAACTCAAATGCAAATGAAGGAAGCATTTTAATAGTTGAACATTCCTTAGTTTCAAAAAGCTGTTCATTTAATCATAATGAAATGTTTCATTATGCCTTTACTTTCGTTTTATGATTTTTAAGAAATATTGAACTTATAAAAGTGATGTTAAACTACTCCACACAGTATGGAAAAATAGGAAATAGACACAATCTATATAATGAAACAGAAATGTGTTGATGTAGCAGCTCCATACATTTTTTCTCTCTATACCAGGAATGGAAGATGATGAGTTGAGAATTTTCCCATTCTATCTAGTTCATTGCAGCAAAGAAATGTTGAATTAATTAATTAATTAATTTTTAAAAAGGAAGGAGAAGGAAGAGGCTTCTCATTCTTATCCAGTTCTTTTCTTTAGAGTTGTAACTGATTTACAAGTGCACTCAGTATAGTTCTTGGAAATAACTTCTTGCTAGGAAATTTCATTTTTTTTGTTTATTTTTACAAAAGTGTGCTCAAAGTCAGAACTGTGAAAGAATTTTACAGCTGACTCATCTAATCTGTTATGGTCTGTTAAAGTATTCAATACAACATAATTGTGGTCAGAACGGTGTCTGTAGAGTACATTGTTTCTCCTTTAAATTGCACTGTGTAAATTGTGTTCCCAAACAACCATTCCCCAAGGCTACTTCTTTATAGAAACAGTTTTCCAATCTAGCTTTTTAACCAGGCCAACTATTGAAAGACAGAAAGACATCTGATTGATTGTCCTAGTTAGGTGTGCCTTTAAAACCAATAGATTAACTCACTAATTGTACCTATTTTTGACATTAGATTGGAGAATAACCAACATAAATTAATTCTTTAATATTTTGAAAGAAAAATATATTTTGTGTGTATTTACAAAGGAAACTGTTAAGACATGTTAATTTGATTCAGCAACTTTGTCAATCTGAAAACCTTGGAAGAGAAGAATAATTAAAAGCAAAGAATATTTAAAGAATAATGATAACAAATATAATAATTATAAAAAAGAATAATTAAAAGCAAACTGTCTTCTAATTGAAGAACACAGTTACAATGGATTGGACTACAATGGAACTATAGTAGGGGCATTTCAAAATTTTAACTCTGTTTCCATCCCCAGTATTGAACATTTTCATTTCTGACAGTTCCACAACATTGAAACACTGTGGGAACACAGTGAGCCATTCAGTTTTCCTTCCAGCTAAGAAACAGGTTTTAGATGTAGAATTTGAACCATGACCTAGAGTAACAAAAATATTTTGCCCCCATTCAACCCTTCCCCAAAGCCCCCACTGCTAGTATTTCTACCTAGTCTGACTTTCAGTATTCATAATATGTACTTTTCTGTTTGTCTGGCTATTTGCAAAAAAAGAAGAAGAAGAAGGAGCAGTTGTTATGGGGAATGGACACCTTGGAATAAAGGCTGTGATAGTGGAAGTATAATATGACCATATTTTTGAAACCCAGTGTTTTTCACAATAGGTTTATATTAGAGGAGGAAAGTAACACTGAGCATAGGTGATGAGAGATTGGCTCACACACACATATACCAAGAAAATGAACTGTGGCAGCTTTTCATTGAATTGTGGACTTACTAGAGGAGTAAAGATCAGTTACTTCATAGTTTCTTCTAGACCAGGGATGTCAAACTGCCGGCCTGCAGGCCGGTTGCATCATGCGGAGGCTGTGCCTACCCAAAATATACACTGTATATTTTAGTGCTGCTCTGTAGGCCATTACATTTTATATTAAACCATTTTAATATAACTATTACACTCTGCTGTCTTCTTTCATTGGGTAAATAGCAAATACCAAGTTTAGCCAATGCATCCTGTGGAGAAGAATTGTAATGTATTACTTGAATACTTCATGAAGTTTTAGAATCAACAGAAACAGAAGCAGCTTAAACAAAGACTGTTGTAAATTGTGGCATACACAATACATACACTTCCCTGAGAAAAAAATCTCAATTATGTCAGTGATATTTTCCTCTGGTACAAGTTTATAAAAATAAGAATTTTGTGGAGAGATTATTTAGAACTGTGAAAATGAAAACAAAAGATGATCTAAAATAGTAATAAGTGATGTGAAATTTTAACAGAATTTTATAATGAAATGTTTTCAGTTGTTGAATATTGATCTGGAATCTGTGATATGATTAGGGACAATCATATCAATTGTCAAATTTCAATAATGCAATTGTGGGATTTTCAAAAAGAACATCAGGAAATACACGCAACTTGAAAATTAGCAATTGTCACTAAAAATCTACTTTTAGCTTCAGGTTTTACATACTTCAAACACATCAATTGGTTTTAAAAACCTGTCCCATTCTTCTAATGCCTATTTTGGCTTGATTTACACATGCACACACATGTGTATATGCCAGGTATGTTCTCATGTCATGCTTGCTTGAAAATAATATGAATTAGAAAATTGCATTCAGATTAGATTTTTTATAAAAATAAAATGTAGTATTTTCAATTATAATTTGTAACATAAGAATTCTTCTGCATTATATAGAATAAAATTATGCAAAAAAATTTAGGCCATAATTAGCTTTTGAATTGAAAACTAAGCGCTAAATCCCAAATTTAAACAGCAAGCAAAAAAAATCAGTTGGAATTTCAACTCAGTTGATACAGTTACTTCCCATTTATTCAGCAATTTCCTCTATTGCACAGGTGTCAAACTCGTCACGTCAAGTGACATGTCACGACATATTGCGACTCTTTTTGCATTGCCGGCAATGGGGTGGGCAAGGCTTCAGTATGATGAAACCGGCCCGCGGGCCAGCAGTTTGACACCCGTGCTTTATTGTCTCATTAAAATTTTCTGAAGAGCTCAGGAGGATTGTCCATTGGTTACTTCCATTGTGGGGAATGTAATTGTCCTTGAATATTCACAAGTAAGACACAAATGAAAGTGAAACTGTCTTACAACTGTTTTGGGCAGGTTCAGAGCCTCTCTAAGCAGGATATTGTATTCTTGAATGAAGCTTAAGAATTAGCATAGACATAAAAAGAAAACAGTATTAGAAAGAAAGATATTTTAAAGGTAAACACTGTTGTGTGTGCATATGTATGTTATATTTTACAACACTTTTTTGCCATTTCAATCATTTTGATTCTAAACAGCATGAAAATAGATTTCACATTCAGTGAACAAATTGAGAGCCAAAATTGCTCATTGTTGTGTGTAGTCTAATGTAGTCTTATTTAAGATGAGTAAATGTTAGCATGAAATATGCCTTCATATTTAGAATGTTTGTTACTCAGTTTATTTAGGTTATATTTGTCTGATCCCTTAGATCAGCAGCCCCTAATTTTTTGGATGCCAGGGACCAGCTCAGTGGATGGCACTTTTTCTGTAGACTGGGAGGGCGTGGGTTCGTGCACTGCCTGCATCCTGCACATGCACAGATGGGGCTTTGCTCACTAGCACGACCAATTTCTTGGCGGGCCAAGGACGCCCAGGGATTGGGAATCCCTGCCTTAGATCAATGAGGTAGTAAATGTAGGTAACTTGAATGCTGCATTAGGAAAAGTAAAAATGCTGCCTTAAAATACTTATTGAAGAACTAGCATTTCTCTTCCCAAAAATGTTGAGCCTTTTAAATACAGAAATCCAACGTATTATGCCTTTAGATATGTTAAAACCTGCTTTGGTGAATATTTAGTATTCATGTAGTGAAAGCCTCTGTGTGTATTTCTGTTCTGTAATTTATTTAAAAGATTACATATTATTGAAATGCATTGTTTACATGTGTAAACAATGCATTTGCATGTGTATCATAATTTCCTTTTATTCGATCTACTTGTGATTGGGTAAATTTTGTAGACTTGGGGAGAAATACAGTAACATTACTGTTACTAACTTTATATTTTAAAGGGAAAAAAAGTGTGCCACTTTTAAAGTGCTATTTTGAAGTAGGTGTGTATAAAGGAGGGAGCATAAAATTGCAAGTGAAATATTAAGTGCTAAGAAAACTTGAGCGATATAAATGATGTGTTTTTCTACTGACTTTTCTGTGTCTTTCAGTTGCTGATATGTGTTTAAGATGAGTGGAATTGGTGAAAATTCCTCTGACCCAGCCCGGGCAGAGTCAAGAAAACGCAAGGAATGTCCTGATCAACTTGGACCCAGGTTAGTTTGGACATGAAAAATATGTTTTGTATAATGTGAAGTTGAGTGTGCACTTTCATGTTACCAAAGCATTATTGCCTTGATATATAACAACTGCTGTATAGATGGCTCATCATAATTAGTTATTTGCTGAAGAGTTTGGTTTTTTTCTTTCTCTACCTGTGGAAAGTTGGGTGAATATTTTTAAAGGAACAGGTCTTCAATAAATTAAATCTTCAATATCTTGAACAGTGAGCAGCCTCTTATAAAGCAAACAACAAATGTATGCGGGATTGCGATTTCAGAAGACTCTGCTTGTAGTCTGTACAGGTAGTCTTCAACTTACAACAGTTCATTTAGTGGCTGTTCAAAGTTATAACAGCACTAAAAAGGTTACTTATGACCATTTTTCACACTTAATGACCATTGCAGCAGCCTCATGGTCATGTGATTTATATTTGGATGCTTGACAATTGACTCTTATTATGACGGTTGCAGTGTCCTGGGGTCATGTGATCACCTTTTGCAACCTTCTGACAAGCAAAGTCAATGGAGAAACCAAATTCACCTAACCACCGTGTTACTAATTTAACAACTGCAGTGATTCAGTTAACAAATGGGACAAGAAAAGTCGTAAAACAGGCCAAAATTCACTTAACAAATTTCTCACTTAGCAACATAAATTGGGCTCAATTGTGGTTGTAAGTCGAGGACTACCTGTGTTTTCCAGTTGAAAAGAAACAAGACTACTCAATTTCATACCTAAAGCTTTTGTTTGCCTCCTAACCATTCACCCACAATTTGGAATGATGGAGTTTCTGCTTACCATCTTAATACACATTGAAAGCAATTCAGTTAGTTTTTTTCTCCCCATCCTGCAAGCAAATCAGAGAGATTGGAGAAAAAGAAATTTCAAGAAATAATTTAAGCTGTTTGCAGAGCATTCGCAGGGTTGATTGTGTGATCACGTTGCTTTTAATGGTAGAAGAGTAAACAACTTGCTCCTTGCAATGCCTTTCTTTCCAGTGTCTCTGCTCTGCAGTGGAGGTTGGGTGGGAGAAAAATGAACACAGGTGAAGCACAAGACAAATGAGGTCTTGTCAGGCTTGAAAAACCAGGACCACACATGAATTTCCAGTTAAACTGATTTATTACAACTCATGCCTATGCACGGGCATCTATTCAATTAACAGTTAGCCCTATTTTTGCAAAAGCTAAGGATCAGCGGAATTCAAGAAAGGCGGGACTTACTCCATTTGAGTAAGAGATTCTAGGCTGATTCCTCTTTTGACTCCGCCCCAAGATCTGCAATTCCTATTCCTACATCACTACTTGTAGCAATCTGTCTAGCTTGGGTTTCTTCCAGTGTTTGGATTTCAATAGTAGGAATTCCGAGCCCTGATCATGTTGGCTGGCTGGCAAATTCTGGAAGACACAATTTATATAACCTATAGAGCCCAAGTTGTTCTACAGTTTTAATTGGCAGTAGCACTTGCTTATGTATCAAGAAATTACCCTATATATTGCAGGCTAGAAATAAAGTCTATGGACACTTACATTAAGTCAGCTTATGTACATGCTGTATTTTCATGTCTAGTTGTAAATATAAACTTGGGCAATTAGCATATTAAAATTCCTTAAAGAAACAAAAGAGTATTGGTCATTTTATAACCTTTTTATCTTTATAATAAACAATGATGAAGCGTGATGAAAATAATTTTAGAAGTTGAGAAATTATCCTTTTATGCTGGTAATATCAGTAAGTTAAATTTTCTGGTTAACTAATTAAAATCCGGAACAGGATTACAAATAGTCCTTGCTTAATGACCCTAATTTACATCACTAAATGATGCAGTCATTACTGCACAGTTACCAACAGCCAGTCCCGGTAGTCCCGGTTGCATTTGTTAGGCAAGGGTAGCATTGTTAGGCCAAGACCTCACATTTCTGCTCTGATGTACTCACCTCGAATTTAACTCTCGTCACCCACCTATCTCTCCCTGTCTCTGTCCTTTTGGCCACCCTATATTCCCCTACCTACCCCTGACATCCTCAGCTGACCTCCTTCACCTTTTTCCTGCTGCTGATAAGGCATTCTGGCCACTTTAGAAAAGACCGGTGAGGATTAAGGATGGAAACAGTTAAAACTCTGGTGCCCTATGGTGGTTTCATTGTAATCCTCACCTGGAGTACTCTGTTCTGCAATAAGCAAAAAGTTTTGCGTCTAAATTTTACAAAATAGTACTACTTTTTTAAAAAATATATCTTTACAAAGTTGACATGGATTTTTATCCTGGTTCATGTTATCCTGGTTTTTGTTCCTTAATTCCTTAATACCAAAGCTGATATTAATTGGGCAAGATAGAAGTATAATCATGTAAAAATGATTCCATATCTAAGAGCAGCTTGTCAACTACTATTAAAAGTAACTTTTAGAAATTATGAATTGAAGAAAATAAATGTGTTTTTTTTCAAATATACAGATCTGAAAATGGCTCTGAATAAAACATAATTAGGAAGGACTATTAATGGATTATTTTTTCCTGTATTTTGCTACTTTGATTAAAACTGTTCTTTAATTATGGCTTGTACATTTTCGAGTTTAACTTTAAAACTTTCTTCCAGTCCTAAAAGAAGCACTGAAAAACGTAATCGTGAACAAGAGAATAAGTATATAGAAGAGCTTGCAGAGCTGATTTTTGCTAATTTTAATGATATTGACAACTTTAACTTCAAACCTGACAAATGTGCAATCTTGAAAGAAACTGTGAAACAGATTCGTCAAATAAAAGAACAAGGTAGGGAAACTGTTTTAAGCATCATACATGGTCTTGTTTTTTTCTATCAAAACTTAGGTTACCTTAGTATTTCCTACTTGAAACTATTAATCTCATGATTATTTTGTTGAAATATGTTTTCATCCCACAGCGTTGAATTCTATAGAAATTGAACGGAATAGAAAGTAGAACTTCTGTTTTGCGCTCGTAGCGCATGGCCATGTGAGAGTGGACCTCCACTCCCCACGGCTAATTTCACCCTGCCAGGGGGACCCTAGATGGGTCTGAAGTCGCCCTGTAGAGGTGACCGCGAAGGAGAGGCGCCCCGTTGATCACGAAGCGACGGCAATCGCTTTGTTTGATCTGGGGAAAGCTCTCCAAACCCGACAGTAGAAAGGCTAGCTGCATGCCAGCGTCTAGCCCAAGCTACTGCAGCCGAAGTCCAAGAACAGTACCAAGAACAACGGTGAACAGCGTGCTTTGAACTAGTGAGAGTATTTGATCTTCTCTCTCTTATTTTACAAGTAGTCCCTGGGAAAGATCCCCAAAGCAAACAACCTCCGAAAGTGAGGGGAGGGGACTACATTCCTATTTCCCCATAGACGGAAGCGGCGAATTAACCTTTAAGGAGGAAAGAACCTTATTGAAATTAAATTCAAAATACTACAATCTGATCAAGCTTAGAAACTAAAACAAACTGCTAAGATTATATTCTAAAGGATTTTTTTTATTGAATTACATAAAAAAAGAAAAACAAGAACTTTTTGTCTGAAAGAGGTGGAAAATAAATATTTGCTGACATCTAGTGGACAATGAAAATATAGCACATTAAAGACAATGCCCAGAAACAAAGAAAAAAAAATCTGTTCCCATGAACTCTAATAACCTTTAAGAAGATAGTTGCTAAGGAACAGAGAAGAGATTGCATACTGGGCCAGCTATAAGATTGGAAAGTGTTTGAAGGAAAAGAAATACTTTGATTGTGGTTTAAATTTATGAACTGTTTAAAAACTTTGATCTATGACAAATTGTTGAGAAGGGAAGTTATAGGAAGGATTTAAGGGCTAAATATATTGAATTGACAATTGACTCCTGAAAGAACGAATTGTTATAAAACATTGATTTTATTGAAACCTTGACAACTGAAAATTAACAGTGGATTACAAAAATTATATATAAAAACAAGAACTACAAAATTGGACTGTATGGATTTTGAGTTTTGGTTAGCTTGACAAGGCTAATTACAGAGACTATGGCATTTGTGACGGACTACTCGAAAGGAGGAAACAACATGGATACTCATCAACATACTCATCAAAAAATGATAGAAAACCACACTTAATATCTACTCCTGAAAGATTTAGCCTGAAAGATCAAAGACCTTTAGAAACACTTCAAGACAAGACAAATACTTTCCAAGACGAAATGTATGCAATGCTACGACAGATACAAACTACAATAGACCTAAACCATAAGGAGATTAAACATAACTTTGATACTATAAGTGAATATACTTCTAACGTAAATCTACAATCAAAAAACATCCAAAGAATGATGGTGAAGAATGAACAAACAATCCAGACAACAGGATATGAACTAGAAAAAAATGACTTAAATGGTAAAGTTACAAATGAAGGGAATTATAACTTAATATAAACAAGAAAAACTTACAAGACTTGGATACAACAATAAATATGGAAAAGATATCTTATGCATTAGAACGTCAAAATAAACCTGAGGAGAAAGAAGACTTAACAAATGGACACTGCTAGAAGAATCATTGTTTGGGAGACAAAAAGCATACATCCTATCTACTATGTATCCTCTACTCCTAACAATAACTACAAAAATACAAGAACTGGACAAGTTGAAAATATTAATTTGGAAAACAATTTGGCAAAGGAAGAAGATTAGAGATGGGCTGAAGAGACTGGATTCGCCCTACCAGATGGAATATAATATGAGTAAACACTTGTTTGAATATGGCTAAATAAATAAATAACTTTGGCCATAAAGGGACTTTAGAGTAAGTGGGATAAGAGATATAAGTAATATAGTATTTTTTGATAACATACAAAATGTAAAAATATTAGGATATTGTAAGTGAAGGAAAAGTTTGAATTTTAAAGACAAATTAAGCTTGAAAAGATTTAGGATTAAGGAATGATTGAAATACTGAAGGGGAATTAGGCTTAATAAGAACTCTGAAAAAAAGAATGTACTGTAACTAATTTCTAAAATCATTCACAGATTTATAATAATTCTTATGAAGAATACTTCAGTATAAAAATGTTCATTTTCTTTGGTGAAAATTGAAATGTAGTAACCTGTTGTTAGGTAGTTATAAATTTAACAGAATAATAAAGTTGGAAGGGATCTTGGAGGTCTTCTAGTTCAACCCCCTGCTCAAGCAGGAAACCCTCTACCATTTCAGACAAACGGTTGTCCAATCTCTTCTTAAAAACCTCACCCACAACATCTGGAGGCAAATTTTTCAATTTCAGATAGTTGAAATACTGGGATGCCATATATTCATTGTTGAAACTTTGCTTTCTGTCAAAATATTCTAAACCAAGAGACCACTGTAGCAACCAGATTTGCAACAATATGGAAAAACCTATAGGATTAATCCTCAAATTAATCCTCAAATTAAGTTGAAGGTGAAAATGAACTCTTAATACATATTTTAATAGGTGTATTCATTCTGAATCCAAATTTATTGATCACATTTAGATTTCACATGGTCAAACCAGCCTGTGGTAGCTATTGACTTAAATCCAACAGCATAAATAACATTTTAACAAGCATGAAGATATATGGCAACATCATAATTACATCATTATCATAAGTTACATTATCATCAGTTATCTCAAGTTACAACCATTCATTCAGTGACCATTTAAAGGAATGGCAGTGCTAAATGAATTATATTTAATGCCAGTTCCTGAAGTTATGGCCATTCCAATGTCCCTGAAGTCATATGAACAAACTTTGGGCATTTGGCAGCCCTCTTGTATTTAACAATCTCAGGGGCTCTTCAGCTCCCTCCACCTGCCTATCTTCTGCCAACTTAGTGTCATAGCTAGGCTGCAGTAGAGGCCCAAGGCCTTTAGCATTCTTGTCAGTCTTCCCAGGTAGGCCAAACTGGAATGAATCAAGAAGTCTGTGCTAGCTGTTCTCCAAATCAACTGTAGGAGAAAGACAGTGAAGATTAGCCAGGGGCAGCATGGTGAACTAGCATAACCTGGAAGAAAAGGAAAATGCAGAGCAGCAAGGCTGGCAGAGGCAGTGGAGTGCAAGGTAGCCAAAAAGACAGAGTTGAGAGAGGGAAGATAGGCAGGTGAGGGAAGTTCAAAGTCCCTTACCTTATTGAGGCTCTAAGCTGCCAGGGACTAAGCCAGGAATTCCTTGGATTTGGGTGGTCCTCGGCTAACAACTGATGGGATTCAGTTAATGATGGCAGCAGGGAATGCCAGGATTGCCTGGGGCTCAGAAATGGGATTACATGGCATCACACTTTGTAGCTGCATCACTTTGCAATGGAAATTCTGGTACCAATTAGTATTATAACTCAAGGGCTGCTAGATATAATTGAGAAGTAAAATAGTAAACAATAGTAAAAAAGCAAGCAAAATTCAAGTGGATCTCCATCAAAGAAACTCAGTGGGTGAGTTTAAGTCCCATTTTTTTTAGCCCAGTTAGAATGTGACTGAGAAAATAAAAAGTAGATTTGCAAATAACCCATGGTGAATTCCTGGAAAATAAAATATTTTGTAAATCTAAAAATCCGTAATGAAAAACACAGTGGTATAAATTACTAACAGTGGATTTCAGAAGGTGAATGCTATGTAGATAATATATCTTCTGAAATTCTCTTTGGGTAGAGATATGACTGCTTCATCAATAGTAATTTCCTATGTTTCTTTATTTTGGTATTGAAGAAACTTATTGTCAAACTATATAATACTAGTATGGAGAAATGTCATATACTATCAGAGATGCTTAAATATATCCTTCATTTAAGAAGGGATCTGTAATTCTTCCAGTAAATGACAAATTTATTTATTTATGTTGAAATAGTAACTAAACAGGTACTTGAAATAGTAAATTGTATTTAGTTAGCTGCACTTAGAGTGAACTTTCTAAAATAAATCAGAATTAAATCCAATTAATTACTTTAAATATACTTCATATTGTTCATTTTGGATCCAATTCAATAAGAGTGCAGTATAATCTGACATTGGTGGCAGTTAGCACATTAGCAGTTCATTATATTAGACACTGGTCATTTTACTTCGTTCAGTTTATCTTTAAAATCAGCCTCTTCCTTTGATAATGGTACTGTGATTATGAAAACCACAAGAAGAATGATTAATTTAAAAAAGACACTATCTGTTACAGCTGCAATCATGGTTTTATTAGCCTAGCTATTTATTTTATTGTTTACAAGCCATTCTTTCCCTCTTTTAAATAGTTTGTAGTTTTCCAGGTATTTCTGATCCAGTTTAAATTTGGTTTACATTCAGTAAGCATTTGATTGTAGGATAATTATGATATATGTCTCTTTGTTCTTTGAAAACATGCATATTCATTTAAATATAAATTATCTACCCAAAGCAACCAACAGAATATAAAAAATCAATTGTTATCAGTATGTATTATAATATACAGGTAGTCTTTGACTTACAACCATTCATTTAGTGACCTTTTGACATTACAACAGCACTGAAAAGAGTGATTTAACAACCGTTTTTCACACTTATATTGCAGCATCCCCATGTTCACATGATCAAAATTTGGATGCTTGGCAACTGGTTTATATATATGACAGTTGCAGTGTCCCAGGGTCAAGTAATCACCTTTTGCTACCTTCTGACAAGCAAAGTCAATGGGGAAACCAGATTTACTTAACAATTGTGTTACTAAGTTAACAGTTGATTGACTCACTTAACAACTATGGCAAGAAGGGCAAAAAATGGGGCAAAATTTGCTTAACAAATGTCTTGCTTACCACAGAAAGTTTGGTCTCAATTGTAGTCATGAATCGAGTACTATCAGTAATTTTAAATTCAAAAATATAAACCGAAATATATATTAAAATATAATTCCGGCAACATAAAAGTAAATTTAGAACTACAACAATAAAAACAACAGTGAATCTGCACAAACGATAAAAATACTCATTAAAAGCCAGTCAAAATTAATTCAACATTTTTTTTAAATATGCCAAATATGAATCTTGGGATTCATATTCAGATTCAGCCAGAGTTTCATTCCATACAGCATTAACCTTGCGAACTCTCAAGCTTCCTCCTTCCGTTATATATTCAAGATGAACAATATTTAATATTTATTTGCTACGTATATGTAGGGATGTGGGTCTATACATATGTTGTTCATAGTATGTTTAGGTGTGTGTCATGTATATGTTTCACTTTGAGAACGGGTAACTAAATTTCATTTTTGGAGTGTGCCATTGTGCCCACAGTATAAAAATGACAATAAAGGTTATCTTACCTAAGATTCATAAAAGTATGGCCACAAACTTTAAGATGGCTTTGTCAGAAGTGCCTATCAATTTAACTGATTTTTAAAATGAGCCAATGAGTAGGAGCTCCTATTCTGGCCTGAAGAATGGATCCTTTGTTACTGTAATATGACTTTGTTATTGGACATCCCATCAGACTTTGAAGAAATATATCCATAGTCCATGAAATATGAAATCTGTCCCCATTTGCTACCTGCCAGTTGATTGCTGAAGCCCTGGTTGTCTGGAGCTCTGTTCAGGATTGGGTGTTTTGATATCCTGTGATGGGAAGAGCAAGTTAAAGACCTGCACTTAGGGAAGAGCTCAGGAGGTGAGATGGTGATTCAACACTGATGGTATGGCAAAGGTTTCACATTCTGGTGTGCAAGGTATTTTCTGGAAATGCTCTTTTTGTTTCTAACTGTCAAATAAATGTTTGGGCACACTATATAGTTTCTAAGTGTTTCCTTTAAAATAGCAGAAAATCATGCATTTGCTTTCATCAAAAGTCAGCAGTGGGGTTGGAAGGATATATCCAGGCTGCAAAAAAGTGGGGAACCATATGCAACCTTAGAGAAGCAAATTGTCTATTTTGTTTAGATAGTTAAAATACTATATATTGTATATTCATATAGTGTAATATGCCTTTGCATAAAGGACATCCCGCCTAGGCCAGTGGTTCTCAACCTTTTTAATGCCATGACCCCAACCGGTCGTAAGTCGAGGACTAAACCGGTCGTAAGTCGAGGACTAAACTGGTTGTAAGTCGAGGACTACCCAACCGGTCGTAAGTCGAGGACTTTCCCTGCCCGGGAGCGCCGCACATGCGTGGTTCCACCCCCTGCGCCGGCCGAGGCGTAGCTGGCAAGCGGCAGAGACGGAGCAGGCCGACCACCAGCTGGCCCAGCCCAAGGGAGGTAAGGCACCCGCCGGAAAAGGGGGAAAAATGGACAAAAAAAATGGCGGACAGCCTTGCTTGGCGACCCCCATGAAATGGTCGATTGACCCCAAATGGGGTCCCGACCCACAGGTTGAGAACCACTGGCCTAGGCACTTGTCCAACAAGAAATGTTATTCCCTTTAAGAAGTTGAGGATAAAATTAATTCTACATCTTTGTATTTGTTTATTTATTTGTGTTCTAGTTTAACACTATCATGAGCCCTCTGCCCACAGCCAGTATTCAATCCTGACCAGTTCAAGGTTGACTCAGCCTTCCATCCTTCCGAGGTTGGTAAAATGAGTACCCAGATTGTTGGGGGCAATAGGCTGACTCTGTAAACCGCTTAGAGAGTGCAGGAAAGCACTGTGGGGCGTTATATAAGTCTAAGTGCTACTGCTATTGCCATGAGAAAAAGGAGTGTAACTGCACAAAATACATAAGCATCCGCAATATAAGAATTAAAATATAATACAAAATTAAAGTTAATAATTTAATCCAGTACACAGATTCCTATCATCAGAACTTTTTCATCTCCAGAAGAACCCCATTTCACTTTTTTCATAAGGCCCACAATGCTGGATCTAATTTAGCATCCTGGGAAAAACTGTGCCATAATCTATGTGCCATTATGGAGTAATGGCTCCTCCTGGCCTCAGCTCCCTAATTTCATGTAAGCCACTTAATATGCAAGCGGTGTAGGTATCATTTAGATAATGCAAAATCACAGTTTCTGTTCTAGCAGTAGTAGAATGAAATGTTCCTGTTGGTTTGCTCAGCTAGATTTGTAAGTGTGAAATTGCAAGTGATTTTGCTAATACAGCTAGAGTTGCATAACCAGAAGACTGGTTGTCATTATAGTTACTTGAACCATGTTTTGACCATTGTTGGAAACAAGTATAGGGTTCAAGATAAATTTAATCTTATTTCCACTTTTTCGAGATCTGTTGTTTTTTCCCTACTTAATTTAATGCATTTTAAAGCCATGTGTGATACAGTTAACAGGTAATGCTAAAATTTTAATGCATATAAATTTACAATGCTTTTTAAAATAGTTTTGTTTAATGGCATTTTTGCTAGTATAGTAAATAATAATCTCTATCATTTCTGTAACTTGTTGAAAAATATCTCTTACTTGAGTTCTGCAGTAGGTGAGAAATATGGAGAGAGCAAATATAATTATTGTTTTACTCAATATTATTAACAAGAAATTCAGTGCATCAGTATTTGGCATAGTAGATCTAAAAGATAATGTGCTTTTCCCTGTTTTTGGTTCACTTCTTTATGAACTGAAATGCAACCAGAGGGAATAATTACAATAAATTAATGGGAGGTGAGTAATATTATGTTTGGATTTCTGACAGTTTTTTGTAATATCCTTTCTCAGAATGAACTGCTCATTTATTAGCCCATAACTACAGTATATGTAATTGCATGAGCCTTCCACCTTGACTTCAGATCATGAACGAGCAAATTTTTATACCTGAGAATAGATACACTGAGTTTCTGATACCTCTGTCTAAACCTAACACAACTATTTTGTTATTTGGCTTGTAAAAATTATCTACAATAGGCAAAATAGACTTGCAAATTGATTCTTCATTACAGATCACAGCAAATCATCATCATCATCATCATCATCATTATCATCATCATCATCATCATCATCATTATTATTTGCAATGTGCAGAACAATGTGTTAGAACTTTATTCTGCATAAAATAAGTATAGCTATAGTTAATAATAATTGTCAACTAATTGTCAGGAAGACTTTTTTCATATTGTATAATTTTAGCCCATGCATATGGTTTCTCATCAAGAGTGGTCATACAGTAAGCGTTCTCAGTTCCCTCAAGATGACATATGACTTATCTCTCTTGTCTATAAAGCCTAGTCCATTTTTCAATGATCAAGTGAAATCATGGAAATCCCAATACAACCTCACATATTTCTCTAGCTCCAACTTTTACATGTTAAACTTCTAGATGCTGAGTAAGATAACTTAATTAGCTGATAATCTATTCACAGAGATGTCTACTGGGATGTCTCATATTCAACATATATAGATTAAAGTCGAATTAGGTAAATCATACAGCATTAACAACAGAACAATTTTCAGAGCATGACTTTTTTCACAGGTTGTGCATACAGTTACACATTGATTATTAAGACTGTTAGGTTAGAAAATGCATAATCTATGCAAATATTTTGTTCCCCTTTATCTTTAAGATTAGCTATGTGATACCAATCTAGAGTAAGAATAGCAGGATTTAAGATATCTGCAACAAATGCTTTCTAGCAATGGGTTTTACTGGGGGGTTACAGAAGCAGAAATCCTCTGTTCTCCTAAAACAGTAATGGAAACATTAATATGGCTGAAAATTGAATAAGGATACAATTGAGTCCTTGATTTTTAAGGATTTGATTCAGTGTATAGTAATTTTTAGCAACAAATATGTTCATAATAACTCCCCCAGTGGTTCTCTGTTGTGTAGTCAATTGCCATACTTGAAGGCAGTATCTATGAGATTATTCAATGAATAACAGAAGATGCCATGTATTCTGTTTGATGTGTTTCCATTTTTTTAATTATAGTTGGTTCTGCCACATACTGTATGTTGCTTGAATTTGTTCTTAAATTGTTACTAGGTTTTTTTTATAAAAGCATGAACAATTCTTCCTGCAAAACTGAAGCAAACTGTCTAACATACAATGTTTTTTTTAAAAAACGTCCTTATTTACTTGGTGCATGACCTTTGAATATTCCTAAGTATTCTAACATTTTCTCTGGATAGAAATAATAAAACATGATGGGCCTATGGGGCCTGATTTTTGGTACATCCTATATTTAAAATCACATATAGAACTACAAAATCCCAATTTTTTCCATTCTATACAACTGGCAACATATCATGATAATACAGACTTGGATCCTGACTCTTAAGGAATGATCCTCTGTATTTTTGCATATTTCCCTTGTTCAGTGTCAGTTTTAGTCATTATTGGTTTGCAAACTGGTCTAGATGGATATACTGATTCATATGCTGAATGAAAGCATTTTGTATAATCTCGGTAAGATATCTTTGTCTCCTAATAGAATCCAAATATGTTAAAAGTTTCAGTATTTCTCCACTGTTATCCAGTCCTAATTAGATGTATTTTACATACTATTTTCTAATTTCTTATGAGCTATTGTGCCTCTAAATATTTGTTATCATGTCTCTCATGTGAGAATTGTTTTATGCTTTCTCAGAGAAAGACAAATGAACCTAGTTAGCACAACCTCAAGTAACACATCTTGCCAATACAATACAGGAACAAATTCTACTGGAAGAGAATCACTGACTTGCAAAGAATGAGTCAGCTAGCTTTCAGCTCCTGAATATCTCTTGGATTAATCCATTTACCCCCTTGCACTTGCATCACTAGGGATAAAAGTGAAAGCAAGACTGCTTTCTATTCTCAGCCATTAGATGGGTACCCCAAAAAAAAAAGGAAAGAATTAGAAATGTAGTATCATTCATAGTGTAAGATTGGCTGTATAACCGTCACTCAGCAGATTTTTAGACACTTTCATTTGCTGACAGGGAGGACTGTGCCTAAGAAGGGAGTAAAGCAAATCTTTACCCTTAAAGCTGATCTCAGTAAACAAACCGGGAAATAGTGCAGCTGTGCTTTTAAAATATGCACTGCAGGAGATTTCGGCAAGCTGATGACATATCGTGCATTAATGTTGAAAAGATAAACACAATTGAAGATTGCAGGAAGGGGACTTGTGTTTTAATGTTGGCAGAATGCTTCCTAATGAATAAGAATGTGCTGCTGGCTTCACAGTGCCATATGGCAGCTTTTCTAATTTTAGTTTAGTACAGATGCATAATTCTCCCTGGTTTTACCTTCTAAAGTCATTCTGCAATTATATCTTTTTTTGTATTTTGGGTTTTTATTAATAAGGGTGCCTGTTGGCTGTGTGCAGGTCTATGAAGGTATGTTGTAAAATATAATGAGAAAGTATGTTCTTTAAATAAAAGGTAAATAGTGTTATTAGGTAGGGTATAGCTTTCCTCCTGAGACTGGAAATTGGAATGGCAGCTAATAATTTTATAAACTCTTCTGAAAAGCTGAAATCTTATGAAAATAATAGACATTTCCCCACTGATTGAAATGCTAAGACATGATTATTACGTGCTTTTATATTAAAAATCCAAAATTTTAATGCAGTGACTAATGCAATGAAAATAATCTTTAATAATGAACAAAGAGTATGAATAATGTTTGAATATTTCATTACACTTGACCTATTTGCAATCTGGTCAGACTCAAACGCTTATGAAAATGTTTGATTTGGGAGTTTTGCCATTTTGTTTTAGTTGAACAATATTGTGGGTTCTTATACATTTGGAATTATTTGAAGTTTAATAAATAAAAATAAATCCAGATATTTCAACTGCCATCATGTCGATATTGAGTCTTTTAAATGATTGTATGTTCTATCATTCCCATTTCACCCCCCATCCCCATTGTAAAATGTATTTATGAAATAGAATAAAAGGCTTTTTAGATTCCATGGATTGTTGAAATTTGTTCAAATAAATATTGCAATTATGTAAATGTTATTCTGTTTTCTTGTAAGTTGTACAATTTTTTTATTTTCCCCCAGTTTTATAGTCGTGTTAGTGTAATAATAAAATTGGTTTGAATTAAAAATACAGAATGTAAATTAAAAGTTAAGTATATATTTAAAAATGGCTCCATTTACTTTGAGATTCAATATATGTTCAATTGTATTGTGTATTTCTTCTGAACTCTTAGATATAAATATACCAGATAATCATCTCTCTCTCTTTTTCTTTCTTTCTCATTTCATTCACTTCCATGAATCTACTCACAAGTAAATAGGATGGCATCATAATTATCTAAACTTAATGGAATATATTATAAATCATATTTCATGTGTGATGTAGCTATTCTTTCATGATTAATGTTTTATATTTTCTAGCCTTAACTGTTATCCAAATGCTTTATATTTAGTTCAGTAATTGTCATCAGTGTGGGATTTCTGGCTTTCCACAGATGTAGGAAGTGTAAATTGTTGATGCAAGTAAAACATTATTAGTAAATCTTGATTTGCCAGTTAGACTTAAAATGATGTGTGGATCTCACATTTATTTTTAGCAGCACTATTTTGCTTTTGCTTTTAATAGCAATAATTTGCTTTTATTTGGATAATAATTGAATCCTATAAAATTAGATGATCTAATAATATTTGCCTTGAGTTTAAATAAGTTCTAGTTGAATTATGGCCTCATTTTTCCCAGGGGCTAGCTAAAGTTCTCACACTTACAGGATCATCCAGAATTGTTTTCTGGTCTTAGTTTATTTTAATTTCTAGTTTTGGTCTGACTGTCTTATCGGGAGTTTTGCCATCTACATACGAAATGAAAAGAGATTAATCTGTTAAAAATTGAATTTCTGTTTTTCATAGCTTTTTATGTGTTTTTTCCTTTAAATTAAGTTATATTAAAGCACTTTCCTTGAAAATCCTTTGAGCTAAAAGTCAAGGTGAAATATTTAATAATGCTAACTAATAAAAAAGCAGTCTTCAAAGTAGTGAAGCACAAATATTCATCTACAAGTCTATTGAAGGAAAATTTAATAGTTTAGGAAACATATATAATAAATATATGAAGGTACTGTACATTTATAAGAAAGATTGTCCTAATGCTTAAATCCATCATTCTCACATGCAAAGTTGGTTCTAACCAGTCATTAGCATAGCATTCATGCTACTATAATGATCAGGAATTTAAATCTAGTGAAGTTATAAAGTACAATCTTTCAGCTTAAGTAGTAAATTACATTTTTGTTTTAGATGTGCTTATTTAGCTGCCCAAAGTTTTGTCTAAAATCCTGTAAATACAGGACATAAATCCTATAAACAGGCAGAAGTCATTTTGTTCTTGTTGTTTAAGGCAAAGGTTCCCAATCCCCTGGTTGCAGCCCACTACCATGCTATACAAGCGGCTGCTGGTGTGCATGTGTGCGCAACCAGCTAAACTTGCACAAGTGACAGTCCTCCGTGTGCATACTGCTTGACTTACACAAGCGGCAGTCCGGCGCATGCGCATAGCTCAACTTACATGAGTGGCAGCCTGGCGTGTGCATGCATGCTGGCCTGCCACTTGCGCAGGCCGGTTCCCCTCTCTCCCTCCCGCCCCACTGGGCCGCCAAGCCATAAAGATTGGGAACCGCTGGTTTAAGGCACTTGGAAACCAGGAAATTTGAGTTCTAATCCTCTCTTAGGTACAAAAAGCATATTGATAACTTTAGACCAGTCATGCCCTTTCAGTCCTAGGAGGAAGGTCTGACAAACCACTTCCAAAAATGTTCCCGAGAAAACTGAGTGGACTAATCCACACAGTCACCAGAAGACAAGGCTGGCTTTAAGATACTCTTCATACTGTATATATGTATATAATCTTTTCTCTACTTAAGGAATGTATTATTTGTAATATTTAGGGGTCCCTTTTCTGAATAAACATCTCAAACTAGATTCCAAAGTAAAAATGTAAATAATAGTATATTGTAATAATTAACTAATAAAAACATAGCAGTAATAAAAAAAATCACATATCCTGCCTCTAAACTATTTGAGTTCAGTAAGTAATTACAGATAAAGATCCACTGAAAGGTTATTCATGAGAGATCAAAGACAAAACTTGTATTCATTAATTCACTGTAATGAATTCCTGGTAATAAATATGTACCATTGAAAAGAGACTACTGTGAAAAAAACCCTTTTCTTCATTCACATAACCAGTTTGCTCATGAATATTATCTGACAAACACTGATCTTGCAGGCAGGAATTGGTACTATCTGAATGAATTTAAAAATGGTGATTGATTCCATCTGGGTTCATTATGCCCATTTTCAATAATAAATATCAAGTATAATCATCTTATATATTTCACTACAATACGCTGCACTGCACTCAATATCATATATTATAAAGTAGATGTTTTTCCCTCTCTTTTTTATATGCAGAGAAAGCAGCAGCAGCCAATGAAGATGAAGTGCAGAAAGCTGATGTGTCATCCACAGGCCAGAGTGTAATTGACAAGGATGCACTTGGACCAATGATGCTTGAGGTAAAGTGTTGAAAGTTTTCATATTTAGAATTATTTCCATATTCTGGTAAGATTCAGCAAGATGAAAAAAATAGATTTCGTTTTTGCAAAAGCAGTATATGATAAAATCTTGTGCCATCCTAAAAATGTTAGTTTCTACAGATAAGGTTCACTTAATAAATTGTAGTTTACGGGCTGCATGGATTGTAAAATTCGAAGATAGTACAATATGGAAACAAATATAATAAAACTTTGAATATATGATATGCTGGTTTATGTTTTTCTCCATGTTATTTTTATAGTTCAGCTTCAGAACACCCTTTGAAGGATTAAGAGTTAACTTGCATTGTGTTTCTAGTTTTCTATAAGAGAGTATATCTATTTAGATAATAATCTGACTTAAAAGTGTAGCAGTGAGTAATAAAAAATTGAGTACTTTGCAGTCGGTAAAAGATATGATCAAAGATGGTTATAAAAACAGTATCTTATGTAAAGAATTTCTGCAAGAGAAAGACAAAATATAGAGGCAGTGATAACATAAATATGTAATAACTGTATATTTATTAATATATAAATAGACTATTTAATAACATTCATCTTATTCTTCTTACTGAGCCAGAATTAAAGTCAATTTAATAATGCTGTTTTCATTTAACTTATGTTATGGACAGATGTACCTACCTATACAGGAAATAGCAGACTATTGTTCAAGAAAGATTTTTTTTTCTCCAGTTTGAAATGTATTTGATTCCAGCTAATTGAATGGACAAAATTGACATCCTTTAGATAAATAACCTTTATTGTCATTTTTTACTGTGGGCACAATGGCACAAATTAAAAATGAAATTTAGTTGCTTGCTCTCAAAATGTACACATACGTAACACACATTTAAACATACTATATACAACATATGTATAGACTTACACCCTTACATATAAGTAACATATAAATATTAATCACTGTCCATCTTGAATACATAACAGAAGGAGGAAGCTTTAGAGTTCACAAGGTTAATACTGTGACTGAATCTGGATGTTCTGCTTCGTATACCATGGAGCCTCCTCCCAGAAGGTAACGAGAACAGGTCGTGAAGAGGATGTGTAGTGTCCCAGACAATCTTACGGACCCTGCTATGTCCTGGATGGAAGGGAGGGAACTGCCAATTATCTTTTTAGCCATCTTCACCACTCTCTGCGCCACCTTCCTGTCTGAAGCAGTGATGCTTCTAAACCAGACTATGATGCTAGGATGCTCTCGATTGTCCCTCTTTAAATTTGATTCCCATAATTCAAGTACCTAGTTCTCATAGATTCAGAAAAAGAAGATAAATGTTTCCTGTAATTATTATCTCATTAGTCCTGCTCGATAGTTAAGGTCTGAAGGATTTGTCCTGCAGAACCCCAGTTGTCAGAATCTCATTTAACTGGCCTAAAGGAGAGGCCTTCTCCTGTGTCACTTTTGGACTACAGAATGCGCATCTTTAGAACTTGCATTTTATCCTTTCTGTTTGCCTTTAGAAAACCAACTAGAACCTAGCTCTTTCATTAGGCATTTAATTGTTTTAAGTCTTTTCTGTATTTTAACTATTGACTGCATTGACTGTTAACTTCAGCAAAAAGAGCTGATAAAAGAAATCATATTGATCCCATCTTCCATTGTCATATAAGAAAGGCAGAAAATAAATTACTGAGAACTAGAGATAAGAAAGGTTAGAATCACAATTCATTTACCATGAGATAGTATTTCCTTGTTCATTTTGATTATATTACATTACAATCCAAGGAGTTTAGTTAGCGGGAAGATACATAGTTGGGTGGGTCTGGTATTTTTTGTTGATCTAGATGGGGGGGATTTAAAGTCTTTTATTTTCCTTTTCTCTCCCCCACCTCCAAATGTTACATTCTTGTTTGAGTTTCTCACAATTGCAATTATGTCCTTCTGAATTTGGGGCATTAAAAAAAAAGCTAAAGAGCTATATCCAACAGCAAACCATCCTGATATCTTTTCTGGTTTTGTATCACTGATGGAGGCCCCATTGCAAACACTCTTCAGCCTAGAAAAGCTAAATCTTTCTAATAATTTGATTTGTTGGGTCCAACCCTGCCTAAATAAAAAACTGTGCTATTTGTAAAAACAGGTATGCCTATGACTCTGCATGAAGACAAGATTTCTAAACCTAACAGAAAAAAGCATAGATTTCTGTTATTGAGAGAAAACATACTTCAGTGCTATCTTATGCTAAAATCTGGGGTGAGGAGATTAAAAAAAAGATTTCATGAATACCAATTTGAAGTTATGTTGAGAAGTTTGTGCATATATTATCCTAGATTACTACCAGGATATTAATATGGTTTTAGTTCTGTGAGTCACTAATTAAATTAAAATAATGCATATCTGTGTGCATTAACCAGGGAATAAGATTAGTTAGGTACAGAGAGTCTTCTCTTAGATTTGCAGCCTGTTATTAAATATGCTTTTAAATATAGCTTATTTTTCAGTATAAATATTCAATACATATTATGACAAATAGTTTTAACTTTGAGATATTCATAATTTCAATGATCTCACAGGATTTCAGGTTATATTTTAATTTTCCCTTCAAGCTCCAGAATTTTGCAGTTAACTTTTTTACGCTACTCACTAAAACTTTGTGTCTTTAGTGTGTCTGCTGAAAACTTACATGATAAATTTAAGCCATGTATCTCCTCTTGTCTCCAGTACAATATAGCACATGAAAGTCTGCATTATTTCTAAGCTTTAATGTTCAGTCATGTTTACATCCATGGAGCAGCTTGTTGTTAAGCATAGTACTTTTTTAGTATGAAAACTTTCTTATTTTAATAAAAAGGGAAGAAAGCATTGCCCCTTTGTCTTTAATAAAAAAATAACAAAACAGCTAGACTTTTAATATCATTATAAATAAAGTCTTTGTCCTCTTTAAGAGATTTTATGAGATGGTAATAATATTACTTTCATCTTGTGTGGATTCTCAACAGTGTTTTAAAACGTTGTTTCCTAACTTCAGGCCCTCGATGGATTCTTCTTTGTAGTGAATCTAGACGGTAATGTGGTATTTGTATCAGAGAATGTGACACAGTACTTACGATACAACCAGGAAGAACTGATGAACACAAGGGTATATAACATCCTGCATGTTGGAGACCATAATGAATTTGTCAGAAACTTACTGCCAAAGTCTTCAGGTAAGTGTTCTAAAGATATATTTTGTAGTGAATATGCTTTTGTTTACTTTTGTATTTTGGTTTTGCCATCATTTGGAATGGATTTCAAATGTTTGCAATTCCATGGCATATATTCTTCAGATTCTTCAGGCTCTGGGTCCTGTAAGCCAGAATTTCAAAGACCCATCATAAGTCCATTTTTCAGCACACCGTAACTTTGAATGATCACTGAATGAATGTACATGAGCCTTGAACTACCTATATTTCTTTTTTTTAATGTCATTGACAAAATAGTAAAAAATCCAGTGTCTCAGACAAATGGGACCCATGGTAGTGATGGGTACTTCTGGGCATATCCAGTAAAATCCTTAAAAATTAAAATGGATGGATAACAATGGTATGTCCACCATGCTCTCTGAGATCATGCACACACATAACCCTCCCCACACACAAACATCCAACCCACATTTCAAGGCAGAGTTCACTTCAGATCATCAAAGTGCAACAGGAAATGAACATTTTGTTATTTGCTGGGATTGACCACTGTGCATTTCAGTTCACTGGCAGGTAAAGCAGAGAGGTTGCTTTTCAAATAGAATTCTTTTTGCACTGACAATACCAACAAAAAATGAACCGTCCTTTTCCTTTTGTTGACATGTTGCACACCAGTGCTTTTTACAGTTGTTAGTTGATTGACTGATTATGTATCATCAAGTTGTTATTGGTAAATAACATAGATTCACTCAGATGATGGTCTGACTGAATCTGTTCTTTCAAGTCTCCCAATGTGTTCTCATCACCATTGTAACTGACTCCATTCACCTTGCTGCTGGTTGTCCTCGTCTTCTCTTTCCTTTCACCTTTCTCATCATTAGTGCCTTTTCCAGAGAGCTGGACTTTCATATAATGTGTCCAAAGTAGAATAATTTGAGCCTGGTCATTTATGGCTCAAGTAAGAGATTTATTTTATTGGCTGCCCACAGTATTATCAGAAGTCTTTTCCAATATCAAAGTTCTAACCTCCTTACTTGAAGTCTAACTTTCACTTCCATAAGAGTGTTCCAAGGAATATCATAGCTTGCATGATTCTGACCTTTGTAGGTATTTGAATACCTTTTCCAAAACCTTCCTGACTTCTTTTTACAATTAGAGTTTGCCATTACTTTACTTACACATACACATACACACACACACAGGGGGAAGGGGGAGAGAGAGAAAGAGAGAGAAGTTTCATTAATTTAGTGCATGTTGAACTAATGGTTTTTGCTAAGAAGCATCTTTTTATTTTGACACAGAGAAGATAGTATGCTAAATTTGAAATATTAAAGAAACTCTTGGTTTCTGTAGCTGCCAGAAATATTGCTTATTTCTAATGTATTCAGGTAACTAGAAATTATAAATTATATTTAATAGCAAGTACTATTCTGTTCTTTCTTCAAGGAGTTCATCATTATACCCCAATATTAAGCATACAGGAAAAAACTGTTTTTTTTTACCCTGGATGCCTAATATTGTTTTACCTCAGTGGATGAATTTAGCTTTCTGTTGTATTGTCAGTTCTTTCAGTCACTACTTCACTGAATATGAAGTTCATGATTGGAAATAATATTCATCAGCTTGTTCCCCATGATGATTTTTTTTTCTTATGGTGATGCAGTATTGATATAAAAAACGTATGAACCACTGAAATATGGAATGAGTGTTTATACTGTGGCAAGGATTTAGCTCAAGACGAGAATATGATGTAACAACAACTTTGAACTAGTCCTGAGACAGCAGCAATGTCAGCACTGGCAAGGACTGTAATTTACTATTTCAGAGATTGATTGCTAGTAAATTACCTTTATGGCTTTAAATATGATTGATTAGAACATCTTGGTAAGGGCCTGTTTATTCTATATGAAACTTTGTTTTATTTAGTGAATGGTGGACCTTGGTCTGGTGAATCTCCTAGGCGCAATAGCCATACTTTTAACTGTCGGATGTTAGTAAAACCTTTAACTGATTCTGAAGAAGAAAGTCATGAAAACCAGGAAGCACATCAGAAATATGAAACTATGCAGTGCTTTGCGGTTTCTCAGCCAAAGTCCATCAAGGAAGATGGTGAAGGTAAGCAGACATTTTATAAGTATGAAGGATGGATTTCTCTCATCTGTCTTCTTTCTTGGCACAATTTAGTTACTAATACAACTACTAGACAACAAACTAACAACTGATTAAAAGCCTATGAGGAGTCCATGTATAGTTTCATATTCACTCCACAATGCATTTACCATAGAGGAGCTTAAAGCAGGCAGCAGCAAAAAAACTGTGAGAGCTGCCTATGTATTGTACATTACTGATATGATCTAAATTAAGCACTATTTACAAGACTATAGGAAACATTTTATATTTTCTGACCTCTCTAGTTATCTTATTGACTAATACAATGTTAGAGTTTATTTGATTTTTAAATTAAACATTTGCTGACACTCAGTATATGCAGATAGGTATGCATAATTATTTGTTTATTGTATATAAGCAATGGCAATTATTGCATCTGAATACTCTTGATCTCTTCTCCAAGCTGACAGTGTAGAATGCAAAGACATTTTGATTTCATGGAACTTGCTGTAAAATATGCATACCTAAAAATGTTGATAGAAATTATTTAAGTTACAGTAGGATTTACTTTTTATAAATTACAGTTTACTTCATTAAGTTTGTTAGTGTCCATTGTCTTCCTTGAAAAATGATGTTAAAAGCATTGCAACTTTCAAATTTATAAGCATTCCCATATACGGCATTTTGAATGAAATACCTGTGAGTGATGATGATTAATAGGAAAAGCAGGTCAATCTTCAGCTGTATAACCTCACTAATTATTATTATTATCAGTGGGCCATAATTGTGGAAGAAATAGTAGAAAGGAATGTAATGTGTGTCACCTTGAGTTCTTAAGATTGCAGAGTACAAACTAACAAAAATAAATTAAGGTACATCATTCAAGATAGGTGTGCTACACAGGTGAAAAAGATAAACATAGTTCTTTAATTTATATGATGGTCTTCTAAAAGACTCAAGATAAAATAAATTGTACCAGAATACTTTGAACATTAGCTAGTTGAAAAGTGCAAAAACGAATGGATTTAATGTGCAAGATTCTTCTCAACTTTCTTTGTTTGACTTAGAAACCTATTTGACTTGCATATAGTTGTCAACCAGCAGTTTTCAGCATTAAATAACTAAAGTGTATTCATGAATTCTTTGAAAACTGCTTATTAGTAGTTTCTTAAATTTGGTATTACTCTAGGGAAGTACTGTCATTTTCTATTTAGAATGCAGATCAACTTTATAAGGGAGCCAGAGAAACTTAAGATTATATAAGGCATTAAGGAGTAACATTTACTCATGATTTGCAACTTGTAAGAAAGGCTATTGTGTTACTGATTGCTGAGCATTGAGGGATAGAATTATTTAGGTAAATGTATGTATATTTGTGCTATTTTAAGCTCTGGGTTTTATGGAATTAAGTCTAGTTTAACTCTTGACATTATGGAGAGCATGTCAGCCTGATTTGCTAATAAGTGCTTTCCTCGTTAGAAGTTGAATGGGTCTTCAAGTTGAATATTTGGCCTCCAATTTCCTTGTCTACAGTCCTGGAATTTCTTGGTAGTCTCCATCTAAATATTAGATCTGAATGATGGGTGGCTATATATGTGTTTTAAATGAATAAAATAAATAAATAAGTACTAAGCAGGTCCACTCTGCTTATCTAAACCCGCCGTGCATGGCAGAGCATGAGTAATCAAGATACATAAAGAAAACGAACACTGCACAATTTTATTTTATTTTATTTCTTTATATTTATTAAGATTTTTTATAAAGTAAGAGATAAAAGGAGAAAAAACAAATATAAGAAAAAAGCCTAATAAACTAGATTAAATGACTTCTTACATTCTTTTCAACAGATAATTGCAATCTTATTGTCCCTTCTTTTGCTTAAATATTTTGCAGATTTCCTCACCCCCTTATTTAAACTGCATTTAAACTTATTTCTTCAAATCCATACATTCATTCATTCATGAATCATCAATTCATATTTTTTTCTTCAGTAAAAAGTACATATAAGGTTTCCAGTCTTTCAAAAAATTTTGTTTGTGCTCTAACCAGAATTCTATCAATAACTGCTTGGAAAAATGTTGATTTGAGGAAATACTGCCATTCTCACATAAGTGAAATTTAGTCAAAAGAACTTAGGGATTACTTGGGAACTAAGGAACTTCACTACAGTAGGGAAATAGTCCTTTCTGCATGCCATTGTCATGTTTGCTGTCTTGTTTAAGTGTTCAGTAATTCTGTATTACACCATCAGATATTTTTGTTTGATTAAAAATATGTTTGTTCCATTAAAGATTTGCAATCTTGCTTGATTTGTGTGGCACGGAGAGTTCCAATGAAGGAAAGGCCACTTCTGCCCTCCTCAGAGACTTTTAGTACTCGGCAGGATTTACAAGGTACAAAGAACACATTAAAATCTTTACTTTAAAAAATTCACAAAAACAATCTCTCGCATCAGTCTCTTCATATATATGTATGTGTATGTATGTATAAACAGGTAAAATAACATCACTGGACACTAGTACCATGCGAGCAGCTATGAAACCTGGTTGGGAAGATGTGGTGAGAAGGTGCATTCAGAGATTCTATGCACAACATGAGGGAGATATATCTTTTGCTAAGAGGCATCACCAAGAGGGTAAGGATATTCTTTTTTTACTTGCTATAGGGAAATAAGGTTATGCATTATCTGCCATGGCAATTAAGAATAATTCTTATGTAATATGTGAAATTGTAATTTATTAAATAAAATTTAATATACATTGCCAAAATTGTTAAAAACTAGTAAAATAAAGAAAAAGTGACAAACTTAAAAATAAATCAGCAAACAGATTGAAATGCTACAGTAAATAAAGAAGATTGTATAGGATAAAATATATTTATAGTACTGTATATACACTGTAAGTCCTTCATGCTGTCTGAGCTTGGCTTTTGCTTGCAGACATTTCATTACCATAACAGTTAACATTATTGGGGCTAGTAAATCTGGGGTAGCTTGCCCTGCCAGTATTGACGGGGTGTGGGGTATGGGGGGGTGGCATGCACTAGTTTGCCTTGGGGTATGGCTTTCTCCTTGGTAAGTCCTTGAATAGAGTATTATTTTCTGTTTGATTGTTTTTCTGGTGTTAATCCTGTTTATCTGGGTGTAGGCTGCTGGAGAGGATGTGGTCTGTCTTTTTGTTTCCTTCTTAGCTTTTTATTGTCTCCATTGAATGATATATAAATTTATCTCTATGTGTCTATTGATGACTGATGGCTGATAGTATATGTAAATATTTTTAAGCAGCACTGTTGACAAAAACACTGGAATATTTTAAACAGAATTCAAAAATGGTAAGAGAAGAAATTAACTGTGTTAAAAACTAAAAATTATATAAAAAGTTTATTCAAATACTGAACCACTAAATATGCTTTTCTCATATTAGAAGCCCACACCATTCTCATATTAGAAGCCCACACCATTAATCAAGAATGATACCATTTCTTGCTAGAAGTTTGGATCAAAACTGGTTTAATGTTTATAGTTTGGGATAGGACAAACTTTTAAAATTAGTGACAGATTCTTTCTCCCAAGATCTTTCAAGTTAATATATATATATACATTAAGGTTGTGTTTCTTAACATACTTCAGATTGTGTAGTGAATAATACTTCCCTTCACAGTCCAGCCTAGGAAATTAGAGAGGAAGGTTTATGAATCCTGAGACACAAGGATTACCTGCACATACAGTCTTGTAGGTGAGGGTCGAATGAGAAATTCCTTTTAAAAGCAATATACGGTAGTTATATGTCTAGAATAAAATGACTTTATTTAGGAAAACAGAGAGGGCAATAATCACATCTGCAATTTCAAATAAATGCAGTAAACTTAGTTCATCTAAACTAGCTTCATATTTCCTGTATGAATAGAATAATGGATTTAATAGCATGTGCAAATTCAAAGGCAAAAATAATTTCTTAACCTTTGCCTATAATAGGATAGATTAGTTTTAACTGATAAGGATGAACTTTTAGAGGCAAATTGTGATATAAAAAATTTATTCTGGTTATTTCAATGTTGTTCATTTTCATAGTGAACTTTGTGCAATTACATATGGATATTTATTTAGATTATAGTTTTTTTCTAAAGTAAAATAATGACATTCTCCAAATAAGCATTCACTATGTGTTGTTTTTTTTAAAAAAGAGGAAAAACCAATTGTGGCATTTTAATTTTAAAGTTAAAGACCAAGGCTTTGATCCTGTGAAATAGCTCTGGCAGAATGTGGTAAGAACTGTAACTTGTCTTCACAAGATTTTAAGGAAAATATTTTTACATTGACTATTCTGTCTGAAAATCCAGTTTGTATGATTCTGGCTGTGGAGTTACTAAACATTATTTTCTTGATATAATGTCCTATGTTGGCCAGTAGGTAAATTCAAACATTGAAAGGAATATTGAGACCTGTATGTCACATGCTACAGGTTTGAATTTTATTGCTGTTATTATTACTGCTTTTATTTGTCAGAAAGTCTTTTTTCCATCCTTCCATCTTATAGTCATCTCTACTGATGTATAGAGCATACTCTCAGAAGACCAACTTCAGATACACGTTATATACTGTTTCTGTGGTCAAAGGAGGAGGTATTTCTTTATTAAGCCTTTGCCTAATCTAGAGAATAGAGAAAAGTTATGTATGCATCTCCTGCTTAAGAATACTTCAGAGGCATCTGGATAGTAATTGTGAGAAAATGATAGACTAAGATGAGGCCTGATGCATCCATAAGGGTTGTCCTTATGATCTTGTATCTATTTAATGTATTATATATGCCAATTCCACAACGGTTAGGAACTAGATTTGGGACAATATCAGTATTTTAGTTGTTGGCTGAATTCTAACTTTACTGCCAAGTTTCAAGTTACTCCAGAAAATAATCATGGTTGTTTGTTGTTTCTTTCCTCTGTAAACTTAAAATGGATCATACTCTGAACAAAACGTTCAAGTAGGATTGCTACTGGTCACAAACAGAAAAGTGAGGTATCACACATTTTATAATAAATTAGAGAAATGAAAACAAACATGGCTTGATTTTTGTTTTGTTTATTTGTGAAGATCATTATGGAGATGTATTTATTCAAATCTAAACTGACTATAATTTTAAATAAAAACAATTTGTCATAGTGTATTTTTAATAATTCTTTGCTTGCAGTTAGAATGTTGTCCTTTTAGTTATTAAATGCTGTTAACAATCTTAACCTCAGTATTCTTGACAGGGATGCATTGGAATTTCCTGCTCTGTATGAAAAGAACTATTGCCCAAATGTTCAACTGAATCAGTGGCATTCTTTAATGTGAAATTTCATTATACATTATTCCACCATTACCATGGTCTTTGTTTCTCATTCTTACAACAAACCTTTATGATTTTTAAAGTTATATTTTCTGATTTTCTTCTGCCAAACCTTTCGTGATGAATGTTATAACAGGATAGACCACTTGAAGGCAAAAACAGATTAAAAAACAAAAGAAAATCCTGCAATACCAGTGTGGCAAGTCTGGACAAGAAAGAAATGCCTAGAACTGTCAGCTTCTTAATGTCATTTGATATATCTTGTCAGCTTTTTCCAACCTGGCCCTTCAAAAGTTTTGGATTATAACTCTGTTTTTCCAGCTAATGTGCTTCTGGAAAGCAAAAAATTGTGGAAGGGTATATGATATGATTTATATAAGAAAACTGCAAACTGATAACAGGCAACAATACAAACTGGATTTTTTGCACTGAAAGAAAGAAGAAAATTGTCAAAGATAAAGCTATTAATATCTACTCATTTTTACATATATTTTTAGATAAATATTTTTCTAGGAGTGCCTAAAGTCTAATATGGTAAAAATTTAGATATGTGATCTTTTATTTAAAATATTTATGTACTGACTTGAAATATATATACATTTTCAATTACATTTGCCATTAAAAATTACAAGTCAAAACAATTAAGCAATTAAAACATAATACATCTTTTTTATCAAAATAGAGTTACAATGCTAAATAAAAAATAGCAAAATAAGCACTAAAACACTAGCAGAAAGGAGCAGCAAGCAATTGAAAAATCAATTATTGAAAGGATTTCCATAAATGAAGGTTTTTGAGCCCATAGCATAGAAGCCAACTTACTGCATTTTCCAATAAAGTATCAAAGTAAAGTTACAATAATCAGATTTAATACTTATTTCTATTAGAAAAAGAAGCAAAAACTAAAAATATGAAAAATCATGGGGTTTTAAATTGGATTATTGAAATATTCCTCTGGATTATGCTGTTTGAGCTAGCTTAGTATATAAACCTTGAACAATAATAAAAATGTGTATATTTTTAGGAAAATGTAGGTCTGCTGGAACTATAGCTTTAATAGATTTATAAATAAATATGTAAATATAAACAGGCTTGGCATTCCAGAGTGATCTAAAAACATGACTTTGCTGTTTGGCCTGGGAATTGGCATGGTGGAGCAGACTCTGCAAAATAGCTGTAGTGTTAGTGAGATTAATTGTGCTCTCCTGAAGATGATGCTTTTTATTTTTTAATAACTTTTATTGTTTTAGTATTTTAAAATTATTCTTGTTAGTTTGCAATTATTTTGTTGTATCCTCTCAGAGTCCCATTGTGAGATGGTGAAGGTAGATTAGGGGAGGGTGGGGGGAGGGAGGGAAGGAGGTGGGAGAGAGAAAAAAACAAACTTTTATTTGAGGAAAATGAGTAGTAACATTTTCAGGAACAGCAAGGGCAATTTTGTAGCAGAGATGAGCAACAGTAGCCATTGGGCTGGACCACTGGGAACTACCAGAGGACTGGAAAAGAGCTGATGTAGTTCCCATCTTCAAAAAAAAAGAAAAAAAATGGATCCAAGGAATTACAGACCTATCAGTCTGACCTCAATACCTGGGAAGATTCTGGAAAAGATAATCAAACAACGAATCAACGAACACTAGAGGCAAACAAAGTCATTACTAAAAGCCAACATGGGTTTGTCAAAAACAGATCATGTTGCATTCTTTGACCAAGTGACAAAATTAGTGGATCAGAGGAATGCTGTGGATATAATTGACTTGGACTTCAGTAAGGCATTTAATAAAGTAGATCACAACCTACTACTTGATAAGATAGAAAAATGTGGGTTAGACAGCATCACCACCAGATGGATTTGTAGATGGCTGACTCAGCGTGTGGTCCTCAATGGAACCGCATCTACATGGAGGAAAGTGTGTAGTGGGCTGCCCCAGGGCTCTGTTCTGGGCCCAGTGCTCTTCAACATCTTCATCAACGATTTGGACGAGGAGATAGATGGGGAACTCATCAAATTTGCAGCCAAGCTGGCAGGAATAGCCAACACTCCAGAAGACAGGCTTAAGATACAGGAGGATCAGGACAGACTTGAACACTGGGCGCTATCTAACAAAATGAAATTCAGTGGTGAAAAAAGTAAGGTTCTACATTTAGGCAAGAAAAACCAAATGTACAGGTATAGTATAAGGGGTACCTTGCTCAACAGTAGTAACTGTGAGAGGGATCTTGGAGTCCTAGTGGACAATCACTTAAATATGAGCCAGCAGTGTGCTGCAGCTGCCAAAAAAGCCAACACAGTGCTAGGCTGCATTAACAGGGATAGAATCAAGATCACGTGAAGTATTAATACCACTTTACAATGCCTTGGTAAGGCCACACTTGGAATACTGCATCCAGTTTTGGTCACCATGATGTAAAAAAGATGTTGAGACTCTAGAAAGAGTACAGAGAAGAGCAACAAAGTTGATTAGGGGACTGGAGGCTAAAACATATAAGGAACAGTTGCTGGAATTGGGTATGTCTATTTTAATGAAGAGAAGGACGAGGGGGGACATGATAGCAGTGTTCCAATATCTCAGGGGCTGCCACAAAGAAGAGGGAGTCAAGCCATTTTCCAAAGCGCCTGAAGGCAGGACAAGAAGCAATAAATGGAAACTAATCAAGGAGAAAAGCAACCTAGAACTAAGGAGAAACTTCCTGACAGTTAGAACAATTAACCAGTGGAACAACCTGCCTCCAGAAGCGGTGAATGCTCCAACACTGCAAATTTTTAAGAAGAGACTAGACAGCCATTTGTCCGAAATGGTATAGGGTTTCCTGCCTGAGCAGGGGGTTGGACTAGATGACCTCCAAGGTCCCTTCCAACAACAACAACAACATCATCATCATCATCATCATCATCATCATCATCATCATCATCATCATCATCATCATTATTATTATTATTATTATTATTATTATTATTATTATTATTATTATTTTCATAGTTGAGAAATATCACTTTCCAGCCATTTTGAGAAAGGAACATTGGTTAATTCATTTTACAATTGTAAAAAATTGATGTCAAAAAACAACAAAAAAGTTTGTGACCTTATTCTTGTATTCATGTGTATTTACATCGCTTTATCAATGTTGGCAACATTTCTCTTTCAGTTAATACTTTACTCCACTTGCTCTTTGGTCTTAACTCAAAAGAACTTTAATACTGCCTTGCTGATTTGGCAAAAGAAATTGCAGATTTCTTCTTGCCTTCTAAAGTAAGGAATAATATTAGTGGACAGAGTTCCACTTTAGTGTGATTAGTCCTATAGTAGGCTGTGTGTCTTTATGCTTTGTTTTTGTTTTTGCTTACTTACAGTGCTGAGACAGGGATTAGCATTCAGTCCTGTGTATCGATTTTCTTTGTCTGATGGCACTATAGTTGCTGCCCAAACGAAGAGCAAGCTCATCCGTTCCCAGACTACTAGTGAACCTCAGCTTGTAATATCGTTACATATGCTTCACAGGTAATTCTCTAAACCTTTTTTAAAATAAAAAAAAAACTGGATTTCACTGTCAATTACAGCTGTAGTATATTATAAGCTTATAGATCTTTTAGCTACAATGACTGTAGATTCCAGTAATAAGCTAAGTTATTTTTCTGTTTCTGTTTTCTTAACTAATACTAATGTCAAAGATCTAAACATTTATTTGAAAGAGAATCCTGTTACTTGAATACAAAGTGTAAGTAAATAAAATTGTGTCTGCGATTCAAAATACTGAATGGTGTTTTAAAGACAACTTTTCACTATGAGATTTTTTTATCTGTTGTAATTATATGTGTTTAGGCTTAATCAACAGTTTACTTTTTTGTATGACTAGTTTACTCTTTTGATAGCATTGTTCCTATAATTCTATCCTCAACTTGGATTTAATCCTATTACTTGAAGATTAGAGGGCAGAGACCTGCATTGGAGATGTGCACCTAGCAAAGTCTTTTGTACATTTTTATACTAATGAAGTCATTTTGAAAGGTACTTGGCAAGCAAACGGCAAAAATAACTGATGTGACAGTGCTTCAGATATGCAAATATTTGTTATTTACATATCTGATTGATTTCTAAATAATTGAAATACCTCTAGACTTTCTAAAGAAGGGATCTTTGTGTGACAAAAATATCTCTCATGCACTCAAATGGTAATTAAAATAACAATGTTTCTTCAATTTTTTCTGCTTCTTTTCAATTAAAAACATTGTTTAACATTATTTAATAAAAGGAAAATATTTGATTTTGAGTATTCTCATCTAAAGAATTGGAGTTTGACAATTTCAAACTCTTATTTATTTGTTGATTCCATTTATATATCCACAAATCTCACATATGTGACACAAGGCATCTTACAATGAAAAGATACCATACACAATATAAAAAAAAAAAATACATAGCAGCCAAACATCAAAAAACTACCCTTAACAAAATCAAGAGGAGGGATTTATCACACTGAAAGACTGGGATCTCTTCATATTTTTGGGGTGGTTCTTGAAATGATAAGTAAAACATAAAATATTAGACAATTTGAACTTATATACTAATACTGTTTTGAGAAAAGATTTTAAAATAAATCTTTATATTTCTTGTGTTTTATTTTTCTACTTCATTCATTGTTTGATTTTCTTCAAATTCTCATGCCATAAACCAGGGGTCCCCAACCCCCGGTCCATGGCACCGGGCCGCGGTATGCCAGAAACCGGTCCGCGCAAACAAGCAAAGCCCCATACGTGGGATTTAGGCAGTACATGAAACCACACCCCCTCTGGTCTGCAGAAAAAGCTCTCTCTGCAGAACCAGTCCCATGTGCTCAAAAGGTTGAGGACCTCTGCCATAAACAGAGCAAATTAAATATTTCAACTGAGAAACTGGTTATTAATGAGTCATATTAGCAATTGCAATTCTGCTTCATCTGGAGGACTACAAATGTTCATCCTGTTATTGATTATGTTCCATATATTGTAGACATCTCCTATATTAATACTTGGAATGATGGAAATCTACAGAGTGACATTTTTAAAAGAACTTTAAAAAAACAGTAGGAAAGAAGCTATCCTTTAGACCAGGGATGTCAAACTCGCAACGTCACGTGACGTGTCGCGACGTATTGCGACTTTTTTCCCTTCGCCGACAATGGGGTGGGCACGGTTTCGGCATGATGCATCCGGCCTGTGGGCCGGCAGTTTGATACTCCTGCTTTAGACTTTGGTCAGAAAGTCCAGTAGGGTTTAAGGCAAACTTACTTTCCCAAATTCTCACAAAATGTTCATCTACAACTTTTATAAGATACAAAATACCTCAAAGAGCATATGCTCAGTTTCTGGAACTTGCAGCCACTACAAAATTGAAACGGCAGAAGGTGAGATTCATCCTTTTTTAAAAAGCTGCAAAACTGAAAAGAAGTAATAGCTACTGTGTCTCAAACTGGACAGAAGTAATCATTGTCCTGTGATTCCCTAAAATAAACCTTACACTGTAAATTCCTCAACAATAATTATTTCCCAGCAGATAGGTTGAATTTCCTATTCGGTGGAAACTTTGAAAGCTTTATGTAACCTTTACTTACACTGAAACTTGCATTTAACAAGCTATTGTATTTTGTAAAATATTAAGGGAGAGCAATCACACAGTACATGCCTCCTTGCAGGACAACTATCATTTCCTCCCTCTCTCCATCATCTATTGTATGTATATGGAATATCATGCTGCTGCTTGTGTGATTTTCTTTTGAAAGATAAAATGTGGTTGGAACAGTCTAGTCATGCAGAAAAGATTCCTGTCTACTATTTTCCTCTGGAAATACATGCATCAGCTTGTACGCACATACGCGCACACACATATTCAAGCAGAAATACAAATATTCCTAAAACTAGGTGGATCTCATTTAAGCTTTTTGTTTTCAGAGTTTCTTATTAAGAGCTGTTCCATAAAGCAGGTTTTTTTTTGAGAGGTGGCGGTGAGAAGCCTCAAGGTCATTTTAACCACTTGCATTTTTTTTGTAAGTCTTATTAATTACTAAAACAGCTACAGATTTGAGAAACATATATTTACATACATTTAAATGTTAGCAAAGTCTTATCACCTTTTTTTGTACATAGAGCTGTGAATTTGTCCATTTTACTTACTGGTCAAAGAAGTATGTAATGTTTGTGGAAAATACAGTGTACTTTGTGAATACTTGTGAATTTTCAACATGTCTACCTAAATGTGATCTAAACATGATCTGTTCTCCATATAAGTCCTAAAACTAGGTAAAAAGATCTCAGTTAAACAAACAACAAAAACATTATATTTGTTCATTTATTTATTGAGGAAAAGCTCCAAAGCTATATAGAAAAGGCTCATAAACGTTTAAGCACCACTCTCTGTACTTAAGAAGTACCCAAAATCTTTTTATTTATGTATGCAACATAAAGTAAGCTGTTAAAGCAGAAATACAGTTGATATGAATTGAGGATGCATAGATGCTACTTTCTGTGTTTTGTCACTATCCTTGTCATAGTCACAGGTGGACATTGGATTATTTGCTGAAATTAAGGAAAGGATGTCTACTGATGAGGACTGATACATGCCTGTGGAAACACCACATTGTTAACTGGAAGATAATGTGAAGAGGCATGAAGCTTGCTTAATCAGCACTGTAGCCATTAAGGGGGATAACTTAAATTACAATTTTAAACCCAGTTTGTTTCAGACAAAAATCTTTGTTCAGAGGCCTTATTTATGAGCAACAATCATTGAAAAAAATATGTCATAAAAATAACATAGAAATATATATTGAACTGAAGTTACAATCCTGATTTTAAAATGCAGTATAGTTCTGTATGCATGAAATATGATTTATTTTTTATATTACTGTAGAATGTTTTTAAATCTTTCACTTAATATATAAATGAGTAACTTATTTGGTTTATTATAAAAGAATCTGACATTGCAACATAGCAATGTATATAAAGCAACAAAGTAAGTAAATTGCTTATTGGGGATGTGCAGAACACTAGCATTCTGAAAACAAGGAATCTGTGGTTTTCAGAAATTCCTCTTTTGTTCTGAAATGTGCTAATCTGAGATTTCTAAGATTGAATTAAAAGCTTTTTTTAAAAAAATAGTGCAAACCATGTACTGATACAGATTTACTTAGGGAAAAAAATATGAACCACTACATAAATGGCATAATACCAGAATGGCACTTCTTACCTATTTCCTTAGTTCTCTACACTAACTAAACTTGTCTATATCAGTCACCATGTTAGAAAACAAAGGGATTCAATATTTTTTTTAAAAAAATAACTATTAAGTGTGTAATTCTACTTTGTGTGACATCAAGTCTTTGAATCTGAATACACTGGGGATAGCAATAGCCTCCAATTCAGTGATCTTCATCTGCATGTGTAGAATGAGAAATTATATAATCTGATATCAGTAAAGCTACGGTAGTTAATGACTAATTCTTTCTTATTACAATTACCATCTTGCAGATCACAGAATCTGGCCTAATTGTTGGACTTTGGTGCTTCGGCCCCATTACAGAATTTGTATCCCCCAACGTGCTAAACAAATCAAAGACTTAGATATTTTTTGTATGTAATAGGACAATACATATATTAAACTCAACAGATATTTCTCACAAATCATATCTATCTTTTTTACTGAAAATGGTTAAGATATTTGTTGTAAGAAATTGTTTCTGCTGTTTATTTTTGCAAATAAGCACACAGGTTTTTAGATATAGTATGATTAAATAAATGTTACACTTATTTTTGCATATGGGATTGATTATGAGCATAATATTCTATGGTATCTTTTTTATTAAGCTGTTTTAATTTAACATACAATATTATAGGTAATTTCTTTTCTTTTTTCACATTGTAGGGAACAGAATGTCTGTGGAATGAACCAGGATTTAACTGGACAAGTACTGGGAAAGCCATTGAACACAATTAGCTCTAACAGTCCTGCCCATCAAGCCATGTGCAGTGGGAATCCAGGTCAGGATATGACCATCAATAGCAATATGAATTTTGCCATAAATGGCCCAAAGGAACAAATGGGTATGCCAACAAGCAGGTTTAGTAGTTCAGGTGGGATGAACCATGTGTCAAGTATACAAACCTCCACTCCTCAGGGTAGTAACTATGCACTAAAAATGAATAGCCCTTCTCAAAACAGCCCTGGCATGACACCTGGTCAGCCAAACTCTATGCTTTCCCCAAGGCATCGTATGAGTCCTGGAGTGGCAGGAAGTCCTCGGATCCCACCCAACCAGTTTTCTCCTGCAGGAAACTTGCATTCACCTGTTGGAGTTTGCAACAGCACAGGAAATAGCCATAGTTATACCAACAGTTCCCTCAATGCACTTCAGGCTCTCAGTGAGGGGCATGGAGTCTCTCTGGGGTCATCATTGGCTTCACCTGATATAAAAATGGGTAATTTACAGAATTCCCCTGTAAGTATGAATCCTCCCCAACTAACCAAAATGGGAAATCTGGATTCTAAAGATAGCTTTGGATTGCATGGGGAACAATCAGACGAAACAACTGGACAAGTAGAGAGTGTCTGCCATTCAGGAGAACAGAAAGAAAATGATAACATGCCCCAAATTGGCAGTGAAAGACCTGATGGACAGAACAGACTGCATGATGGCAAAAGCCAGACAAAGCTCTTACAGCTGCTGACCACCAAATCTGATCAGATGGAGCCTTCATCTTTGGCTAATACTATGGGAGATGCTAACAAGGACTCCATGGGAAGCTTATCTGGTTCTGGTTCAGCACATGGAACCTCGCTCAAGGAGAAGCATAAAATTTTGCACAGGCTCTTGCAGGACAGCAGTTCTCCTGTAGATTTGGCCAAACTCACAGCAGAGGCCACAGGCAAAGAACTGAATCAGGAGACCAGTAGCACAGCTCCAGGTTCAGAGATAACTGGTAAACAGGAACCAGTGAGTCCCAAGAAGAAAGAAAATGCACTACTTCGTTACTTGCTAGATAAAGATGATACAAAAGAAATTGGTTTGCCAGACATTACCCCCAAACTGGAACGGTCGGACAGTAAAACAGATCCTTCCAGTAGCACAGTAAAGCCAGTAGCTATGAAGACTGAAAAAGAAGAAATGCGCTTTGAGCCGAATGAACAGGTAAGAACTTGTGGGGATTTTATTTTACTTATTTATATTATTTGTATCAGAGATGGGTACAGAAACAATTCTTGTTCTGTATCTCTTCTAACACAATGTCCTTTATGATTAGAATTACTACCATTGTCTCTGTGGCCAAGATTTCACTGGCTGAAAAATTTGATCTGGAAAGTGCCACTTAATTTAAAATGTAGTGCTTGGTATAGTATCATTCGGCTTTGGAGATGAGAATGAAAATGTGGGATGAGAATGACACCCATTGATAGAGGTTACTTGGAAAAGTAATTTTCAGTCTAACACCTGATTTATTGTGTGATTTTTAAAGGGCAACATTTAAAATCATAAAATGTAAATTGAGAAGGACTCAAGTACTGTTTGGGGGGAAAATGCAAAACTAAATGCAAACAAAGTGGTTTGAACATAAAATGCCTAAGCTTATAGATGCATCTATGCAAAGACTAATTAGAAAGTGTACAAATCAAGATTTATATAGAAGTCTCATTTTCACAGGCAACATAATCCAAATGTATATCAAAGTTTTGGGTTCTTTGTGTTTGCAGTAAGTTTTGCTATAAGAGACAATGTTCTTAATTTCTGGATACATTTTCTTCTCTATAGCTCAAAAATAATTTACAGAACTTGTTTTTGCCTCTTAAATCTGCAAAATGAATCTCATGTTTCTACAGCAGTGGTATAATTTATGTTGTCCCTGCGCTTTGTCATTTTATTTCCACATTGTTGGCATAGATTTTATTGCCTGCATCATTGTACATTCTTTTAAACATTCTTTGGTGAAAAAAAGTCCACAATAATATTCTACTAGTACAAATAATTATAGGAAAATATCATAGAGAAACTGTTAACTTCCTCTCATCCCTCCAGTACTTACACAAAGTCATTGAACACATAAGCCAGGTGAGAGAGAGGCTGGCACACTGTACACTTTATTCTATGCAGAATAGAAAAAATGGTTTTGAAAAAGTGTCCTCTATCAAAGTTTCCACATAACACTCATCTAGTGAAACCAGCATATCATACATTTCCCTGTCTCCATTCCACTTACTAGTTGTCACTGTGCATTCTGAAAGTATATAGAAAAACTGGTTAGGTTTGTCTAAACACTTTGAGATAGTTCAGTGTTTGGCAGCAACCCAATACTGCATTTCCTATCTCCACCCAAAATTAAGATGGGAATATTTCCAGCAATCAATAAAAAATTCTAGATAATTTCTCTAGACTTTGCAGCTAGGTCAGATGTGATCAGTGTGATATGTATATACAAGAGCAAAATGATGCACATTGCTTAGGAAAGTCCTAGCTTCATATACATTTGAAGAGCAAAAACAGCTAAAACGCTTTTGAAAAAGTCTGAGTCATAATGGAACACTCACTGACAACAGACCAGTGTGCTTCAGCAGTGGAAATGTCTGCTTCTTGAGTGTTGAAGACATTGGGAAAAAAATTACTTAGAAGCAAGAATTTTAATCTTTCAGAAGTGACTTGTTTTGTTTGATGGATATTTTTACATTTATCAATTTGTTCTGCAGTTCTACTAGGTAAAGAACACCAGAAAAAATACATACATTCGGGTTATGCTGACACTGGCCACTAGTTCAGATATTATCTTCTCTAAATAAAGCAGCTCCTAAAAATTTCTGGCAGGTTTTTCCAGCTTTGCTGCCCAAGAGCTTTCAAACTGGCATTTGGATAAACTTTGGATTATTGGCCCCAGCGATCTGTCACTCCTTCCTGGCCAAGGCCTGGGTATAGCATGAGAGGCACAAGAAGCAATTACTTTGCTATATTTGTTGCTTTTATGTATGCGTTTGTAGGAACTACTCATTCTTAACATAATCATTTACATTTTTAATTAATGTAATTTAACATTGCAAAAACATAAAAGGAAATGAAAAGGAAATGTTCAGAGAAAATATTTTCAACAATGTACTGTATATAAGTATCCTTTAATTATGTTTATCTTTAAAAAGAATTATTTTTCCAGCATGTGATAATTCTTATGCAGTCCATTGTCATCACTTTTTATACTGATCTCTTTTACTACATGGGGTTGATTATTTGCTTGCTCTATTTGTTTATATTTCTAGCCTGTTCTATACCTGTTCTCAAGGGACATGATTCACCTCGCCCCCATCTCTCCCCCCAATTTATATACTCAATTTTCTGGGCACAGATTAGCCTGAGAAGTCTCAAGTAGCTCAGTTACCAAGGGAGCTTCATGGCCTCCCAATCCTATTTCAGGATTCTAGTTGTATGGATATACTATGTCAACCATTCTATCATGGGAGGAAATAAAAGAAAAGTAGTTTCTAACAGCATTTGGTTTGATTTTTGAGGTGTTGTAAAACACAGTTCTTGCTGCCTGGCTTGCTTGTATTGTGCCATTTTTAAAGCCGGTAGAGCTCATATTTGGATGATGGGACTGTTAAAACCCAATCCTCTAAAATTATTACTTATAAATTGAGGGCATGTTAGTAACATGTGCGAGGGAACTAACATGCTGCAAGCAACGTTGTGTTTGCAGAAGAAGCACAATGATTACTATGCCATAATAATATCTTCCATTTGAAAGTAGGCTCCAGCACTGTTCTGAGGTAGCGTGCAAAGTTATGAAATACTCAAATTTATTACTCTATACCTATTTGATTCGGTTTAAGGGGATTATTGCCTGTTTAATCTATGTTTACAAATACTGTGTGACTTTTCCACTTTTTTTTTTTCAAATTTGGAACTATTTCTCTAAACTTCTCTTAGCCTAGTTTTTTTTCACTCTTAAGTTTATTACATGTTGAGCAGTAGAACATTACTTCATCTTACAAGTTTCCAGCCACAAAAGTTATTTTTTATTATATTTTCTTTTGTCTTCCTTTCTTTAAATGGGTCGTATTTTACTGTCAGTGATTAAAAGTTCAGATGAAATGTAAAATGTTTTTAACCATGTGGAAGTAACTATTGCATAGAACATTTTTAGTCCTGTTATAACCAAGCAGAATTACAGTAATGACAGTGTGTTGATTTTTGTTGAACAAAGGTTCTTTGTTACATCCATGGAAATCTGCATCCTCCCCCCCCCCTTGGAGACATCTCTCTGCCAATTCATGGCTAAACTACAGACAGAGAATATTACTAGTTTGTTTTAAAAAGAGAGCTATAGTTGGCCTATTTTTTACTTCCAGAAGGCACAATGATAAGGAAAACTAAAGGGTTATGTGTGTCCTGGTGTATCCACTGACTAGTTTAAGTGAGAGCTGAGTAGATCTCTTTCTTTATAGCAGTGGTTCTCAACCTTTTTAATGCCGCGACCCCAACCGGTCGTAAGTTGAGGACTAAACCGGTCGTAAGTCGAGGACTAGACCGGTCGTAAGTCGAGGACTAAACCGGTTGTAAGTCGAGGACTACCCAACCAGTCGTAACTCGAGGACTTTCCCTGCCCGGGAGCGCCGCGCATGCGTGGTTCCGCCCCCTGCGCCGGCCGAGGCGTAGCTGGCAAGCGGCAGAGATGGAGCAGGCCGACTACCAGCTGGCCCAGCCCAAGGGAGGTAAGGCACCCGCCGGAAAAGGGGGGAAAAATGGCGGACAAAAAAATGGCGGACAGCCTTGCTTGACCCCCCATGAAATGGTCGATCGACCCCAAATGGGGTCCCGACCCACAGGTTGAGAACCACTGCTTTATAGGAACAGATTTCAGATATCCCACCTGATGCTGGGTGTTTTCAATGCTGGAGGTATTGATTCTGTTTCCTAGTATTTTTGTCTAATCAAGATTAAAAGACCTTATGAAAATATGTGTTTTCTTTTCAAATTTCATGAAAGCCTGGCAGCGAGCTTGATAACCTGGAAGAAATTCTAGATGATCTACAGAACAGCCAGTTGTCTCAACTTTTCCCAGACACCCGACCGGTTGCTTCAGCAGGATCAGTTGACAAACAAGCCATTATCAATGACCTCATGCAGATTACAGGTGACAACAGTCCTGGCACACCTGTTGGATCCCAGAAACCCACAGGGAGAATCTCTCAGAGCAGTGAGTCTGAACTATTCACCAGGTTCTAAGAAACAGATAATAGTATTGTTGCAAAAGAAATGAATCTTTTCAAAAGCCACCATGCCAGTTTCAGACTGTTGCTATGCTTTAAGTCTTCAGTGAATAAACAGCACCATCTGCTGTTCTCCTTTTAGAATCACAGCATGGTGAAATCTTCCACTAATAGAATATTGTTTGACTTAGAAATAAATAAATCACTTTTCATTTTATTGAAAGTTGTATTTTATTTCCATCAGTAATCTGTGAGATTACCACATGGTTATGACTTGTACTGTACAATGAAATCACTAAAGAGCTACATGCTATAAGCTCAACTCTCACTAAGGCTGAAAAATAAAAGTTATCTCTTCGAATGTACTAATCCATAAAATGTGATTGTGTCACAGTTTAAGAAAAAAGAATTCCCATTCTAGCTCTAAAGGGAAATTCAACAGATGTGACAATTACTTAAGTGGGCAAGGAAGGGAGCATTGAACACATTTTTTACTTTTCTTTGTTGCATGAAATTCAGAGTTAGTGCTATGGGGATATCTATACAAGTCTGGTCTTAGAGAAATTGTTGAAATTTCTATTAAGCTTCATTAGTTTTAAGTGTAGTATTTTATTAAATGACAAGATTAATATTGTAACAGGACAGAGGTTGGGCGTGAAAACAATTTTGTAAAAGATTACCAAGTCAGAAATCAGTGCAGGAACCTCCAGTTGAATGATGGACATTAAGTAGAGTAGACGGTGGAGCTTTTCATTTAGTTTTAAATTCTATATGGATTCACCTGAAAGGCTAAAAAGAACGTTTGTTAAATGTGTGTAAATATCTGCATTTGTTTTTGAAACATTGTTTTTAAATTAATTTGAAAAGAACTTAATAGTGTATGTTTATCTACATGGAGGGAAGTGTGTAGTGGGGTGCCCCAAGGCTCTGTTCTGGGCCCAGTGCTCTTCAACATCTTCATCAACGATTTGAATGAGGGGATAGATGGGGAACTCATCAAATTTGCAGACGACACCAAGCTGGCAGGAATAGCCAACACCCCAGAAGACAGGCTTAAGATACAGAAGGATCTGGACAGACTTGAACACTGGGCACTATCTAACAAAATGAAATTCAATGGTGAAAAAAGCAAGGTTCTACATTTAGGCAAGAAAAACCAATTGCACAAGTACAGCATAGGTGGCACCTTGCTCAATAGTAGTAACTGTGAGAGGGACCTCGGAGTCCTAGTGGACAATC
>NW_015387115.1:411356-424894 GCF_001527695.2 Protobothrops mucrosquamatus
ATGTAATTTTCAAAGCTCCCCGTTTTTCCCTTTTTTCCTACTGTTTAGCTTTTTCCAATGCAAGACAAGCACAGTTGGGAAGGATGTTGCCGAACCAGAACTTGCAGCTTGACATCACTTTGCAAAATCCACCAGGTGCTTCAACTTTTCCGCCCATAAGAAACAATAGTCCATATTCAGTGATACCTCAGCCCAGCATGTTGGGTAGTCAAGGAATGATGGGAAATCAAGGAAACCTTGGGAATAATAATCCAGGTAAAAAAAAAAGTTTGCTTTTTTTTTCTGTGATAACACATTACTTCTAATACAGAAAGAACAGGCATCTGACTACAAGGATCGCTTACCCCAGCAGTACCCTAAAACCAACATAAAATATGTTGAATTGGGTCATGGCCTCATCGGGTCATGAGACTGTGACCCAATGCTGTGCATTTTTATTTTCAGGAAAATAGATGTATTTTTATGGGACTGATTATACTACAATATTGCAATTTTAAAGTATAAGCCTATTTAGAATTTATTCAGAAATAATTTCTGCCTGAATTATTTGAGATCTGATCAACTTAATCTGATAACACAAGGATCTCTAGTTTTTCTAATTATAAGAGTGCATATTTTATTGGATTATTTTTGGAGCACATATTTGTGAAGAAATATGCTCAGGTATCTATCCATAGCTCTAAACTGGCAGAGGGGCAAAGATGTTGCATCAATGTCAATTGCTACTTTTAAAAACATACTTGATTCTTATGGCTTGACCTATGAGCTGATTGTAAAAGTGGCATTAAAAAGTAGCATTAATTAGCACTAGGTTCAAGCCATAGTTCAACATAAACATATGTGTGCTTTAATAGGAATGATTGCTGGTAATACCCCTCGGCCCGCTATGTCATCGGGAGACTGGGGGAGCCAAGCTGCTGCTGTGAGAGTGACCTGTGCTGCAACAACAAGTGCCATGAACAGGCCAATCCAAGGAGGCATGATACGTAACCCAACATCCAGCCTTCCCTTGAGACCTAACAGTCAAGCTGTTCCAAGGCAGATGCTACAGTCTCAAGTTATGAATATGGGTAAGGTGGAGTCCAGTCATAATCTGCACAGTTTCAGCAGATACTGAATATTATGATATTAACAGGGATGACAAATACATTTTAATTAGATACAAATGCAGATGTGGGAGTTCAATTATACAGTAGACAAAGGATCTGATTGAATGTTTTTGCATAACATGCTGATTATATAAGAACATAATTTATTTTCTTTTGAAGCAGCCTTATTTGAATTGAATTTGGTTCTACTAGTCCCAATCCAAGCTTAGGCAAAAATATTCGTTTATAATGTTCATGGAAATATATACAGTTAAGTAGTAGATGGCTGGTCTTCTGCAACACCTATAATTCCAGTGAAATTTTATTTGTGATGGTTGTTCTTTAGGTGCTTCAGAACTGGAGATGAATATGGGAGCTCCTCAGTATGCCCAACAGCAAGCTCCTCCCAATCAGACTGCTCCTTGGCCTGACAGTATATTGCCCATAGATCAGGCATCGTTTAGTAATCAGAACCGGTAAGTCTTTTACTTAAGAGTCAATGCTGAATCATTGTAAACTCCTGCTGATAGTTAACTGTTTTGTATTTTTTGCTTTATTTAATTTGTTCAGTTTCTGTATCATTTGTCTTTCTAAATTGCCTTGGTACTGTTCGTTGGACTCCCAATTAAATTAAAAAGGGAAAGGTGCTTCACTGATTGTTACTACTTGCTACACAAAGAAGACAGCAAACATCCCTTGACAGGCCAAGAATATTCCTGGACTGTGACAAATGATTGGCAGAGTAGAAAGGGGTTGTTGGCAACTTAGACTACACCCACACATTATCTTTCCCGCATTATCATCCCATGCAGATGGCTCAGCATGTCCCTGTTTAGCTAGACTAGTGCAAGCAAGGCGCCATTTCCAACAGGATGAGAGAGATGAATGCATTGAAATTAAATTAAATTCGATTGAGAATACAAAATTTAATGTATTATTCATTCTTAAAAATTATACCAGGATCAGCATCTTCGTCAATCTTGTTTTACCTTTTTTTTTTTAAGAGCTCTTCTGGAGGATATTTAGATTTTATTTATTTATTTGTAAATTTATTAAATTTATATCCCACCCATCTCATTTTCAGGCAATTTCTCAGGTTATAATCAGTAATTGTTTAATTATTTTATCAGGTTGTTTGTGTTTTATGTATTTACATGTTCCTAATTTCAAATGAAATATGGATTTTTTAATTCCTATGGTATGTCCTGTGTACCTCTAGAGGACCTTCACGATTGCAGTGGAATAAAATGTTATTTTTTTTAGTATTTTATTACATTAAATGTTCTGTTAACTCCATCTTCATATTGTTCACGGTAGCATAAAATCTGTTATGAAACTATAAGAATTTAATCATTAAGTAAACCGTGTAAGCACAAATTACTGCACCAACAACAGTCAAACATTAAGCAAAATGTTTAAGCAAATGCAGCATCATATTATTGACTTGTAAGGCTAGGGCACTTACGCATGGAATCCACACTTTTCTGGCCTCACATTGTGGTCTGTGTTTGGCAGATAAACCAGTTTATTCCAGACTCAGTAGAGATGTATCTGAACTTACAAACAAAGCAATCTTTTTGTTTATAGCCACAAAACTTGCAGGATCTTTTGGATGGACCATTTTTTTCATTAGTGAGAATTTGGCCTTCCAGTTCTTCAGCCAGTCTCTACTTTCAGTCCATAGACATTCAGTTACTATATGAAACAAGATGTACCTCAACACTTCTGCCTCTCCCCGCTCAGAGCAAGTTGATTGGTTGGATATTCATTAGCAATAATCTAACAAATGCATACAACATTCAGTTAAACTCTGGATATGGCACTCATTGAATGTTGTACTTCATATTCTATCATTGCACAGCTGAATGAAAAAGCAGATTGTATATTAGTATTTTCAGATTAATAACAGTGGAGTTGATCACTGGTCAGCTTTAAACTGTTTTGAGTAATTGGGAACAGTGACTATGGTGGAAGTGCCCCTAGATTTTACCATTTCTCACATCTGTTGCTGAATGTAGAATTTATTTTATAATTAAAAAGTTATAACTTTTTATTAAGCAACGGGCAGTACATTTTTAAAAAAACAGATAATGGCAATAACATATGATACATTGGAATAACTTTAGTGGATTTCCATTTGTACAACAGAACATCATCTTCTTTTCTTCCTGTACATGTCCCCAGTTCTGTTCTGTCATTGGCTTTCATTGGACAGCATTGAATACAACCCAGTAGTGGCTGCTTCATTGTCAGCAATTGTCAGCAATTTCTTATTTATGTATTTCATGAACAGTGAATTTGTATCAGAGCCATGGTGGCTCAGTGATTAGAATGCAGGCTAACTCTCTGCTCACTCCAGGAGTTCGAGTCTCACCAGGCTCAACTCAGTCTTCCATCCTTCCGAGGTTGGTAAAATGAGGACCTGGATTGTTGGGAACAATATGCTGACTCTGTAAACTGCTTAAAGAGGACTGTAAGGCCCTGTGAAGCGGTATATAAGTCTAAGTGGTATTGCTGTTGCTATCATGACTATAATCTGTTAAGCACTTAATTTTTACTTCATGTATATGATTTTGTATATATGATTACACCAGCAACTGCTTTTACTATTTGCTAATCTCTAATTTAGGGCTAACTGGATTTCATCTCCTTTTATGATAAAATATTACTCTGTTTCAGTGATTTATTTCTTAGTTATCAGGAATTCCTAATAAACTGTTTATTAAAAAAGTGAAAAGCAAAGTCCTGTCTTCTCGGATTTAAATGATCTGATTAGGGCTGTTGGAAGTCATGTAGCTTATTACAAAATTAAGGTCAAAAGAGAATACATTGTCATAAATATGAACAAAGAAATATTGTTGTAAATCATTGTAATATAAAATTTTAAATTGATAGCAGTTTTTCTCTACACTTCCTGAATAAGTCTGTACAATTACATTCAGGGTTTTGACTTTGAGAAGTTTAGAAAAAAGTACAGTTGTGTGTGTGTGTGAGAGAGAGAGAGACAGACAGACAGAGAGACAGGGAGACAGACAGACACACACACACACAGAGAGAGAGAGAGAGAGAGAGAGAGAGAGAGAGAGAGAGAGAGAGAGAGAGAGATATGAAAAGTATGTTACCATTTTATGTATGTTCTAGATAGATGTACTAAGTTCAAGAGAAATGTTGAGTTTGCTTGCAACTTATTTCCTTAACAAACTAGCACACCTAATGTATATAACATCCAGTTAGTTTGGAATGTCTAAAGAGTAAATGTTTTTGTCCCTCAAATTGCTCATCAAGCTGTATCCTTTGTAGGCAACCATTTGTAGGCTCTCCAGATGACTTGATGTGTCAGCATCCTGCCTCTGAGTCTCCAAATGATGAAGGAACTCTCCTTGATCAGCTTTATATGGCACTAAGGAATTTTGATGGTCTAGAAGAAATTGATAGAGCTCTTGGGATACCAGAACTTGTCAGCCAGGTATTGCTTTATTGGATATTTTAAAAAATGTATATGCAAACTTTCTGGGTCATGAACTTAAGCTTCTTGAAATTTACTATATGAAAATTATTTTATTGTTTAAATAAATTAAATAAATCCTCCTCTGCTGTACAGTGCTACAGCAGGCAATGTTGACAATATGATTCATATCCTCTGATATGATTGTTATTGTAATGATAATATTGGGAATGATGGCTTATGGTTTGTCTGTTACATCATGGCTTTTTGATTGCTACTTGGCATGGAAATGATACCTACTTAGTGAAGTAACTGTGTTTTCTGTGAAACAGCAAAAATATTTTAAATATTTTTGTAAAAAACCCACCTCTTTTTAGGTTACCTTTCCCAGCTAGTATGGGCTCTTTCACTTGTGATATTTTTAAATTTATATTAACAAAATTTTAATGGGAAACTGTCCAGAAATATTTTAATAAATACATTATGATTTGCTTGAAAAGACTTCAGCACAGAAAATAAGTATTAGATAAGATACATTACAGAAAAATGTGGAGGAAATTAACCTATATGTATCAGATAGGTTGCTTATAGTACATAGGCTGCTTATAGTACTGTCACAGCTATGTTTGTCAATGTTCTCTACATATGTGGGCTCCAAGCCTTTATGCATATTTCTATGCTTTTGTTCTTAAGCAGACCCAAGGTGTAGATCCAGAATCATTCTCAAGCCAGGAACCAAATATTATTCTAGAACAAAAAACGCCGGTTTTTACACAACAGTATGCGTCTCAGGCTCAAATGGCCCAAGGCAATTACACACCGCTGCAGGACCCAAACTTTCACCCAATGGCACAGCGGCCAGGTTATGCAGCACTACGGATGCAGCCTAGGCCTGGTCTGAGGCCTACTGGTCTAGTGCAGAATCCACCCAATCAACTGAGATTGCAGTTGCAACATAGGCTTCAAGCACAGCAGGTAGTCATTTATTTTTCTTTGACCAGCACCATGATTGTCAATGGTTTCTAAAATATTTCACTATATATGAATTAAATGTGAACGTATCTGTAAATGTTCTTTTTTCTGATGCTATTTATTTATGTATTTACTTATTTTCATCTAGAGCATTCATTTCTTTTACATGTCTTCAAAGTTAATGTGGTGTTTTTGATAACTCTTGTAAACCATAGGGCATATATTACTTCAATTTTTTTGAAATACCCAGAAGTATTTCTCTTCATAAGTTTGTAAGATATTACATCAGAGCACCTGCTTGAATTTAAAAACAGTATCCAGAACAAAAGAACATTTCTTTTCCTCAAGATAGCAAACCCATATTTCCAGCATTTTTTTTCTGGGTTCAGGTAGCCCTCAACTTACAACCACTTGTTTAGCAACCCTGCAAAATTACAATGGCACTGAAGGAATGGTGGTTACAACTGATCTTCAGTGTTTCAGCACCCCCATGGCCACTTGATCGCAATCTGGGTGCTTGGTAATCCTTTCACACTTGTGACTGTTTGCCAAGCAGTCTGTGATCACAGGATCACCACTTGCAATCTTCCATGCCAGCTTCCCTACAAAGTCAAAGGAGAAGCTAGCAGGAAAAATTACAAATCATTGTAAGTCTCCCCTACTTGCACCCAGCCTTCTGCACTCATGCTGACCACTCATGCCTTCTCCCTAACTCCCACAATGCCTGTTTGATGCACCCAATCCATGCAGCGCTTCTTGTCCACCCTCCCCCTCACTCTGCTCACTCCTTGCTCTGTCCCCCACCCAGCAGCAGCTACTTACCTGCTTGCGGATCTGAGACTTGCAACTTCCTGCTAACTTCCCCATAAACTTTGGTTGTGGGAAGCCAGCAGGAAATTAACTTGCCTAATGATTGTGGGATTCAGTTAATGATGACAACTGGGACTGCAGGGCTTGCTATTGCTAAGCAATAAAATCTCACTTTACAACTGCATTGTTTAGCAATGGAAACTCTAGTCCTAACCTTGTCCTGAATCAAAGACTACCTATATGTGTTATATGTCTGTCACTAATGCTGCTGATGCAAGTAGCTATTCAGATTGAACTACACAACAAAATATGATCTAATTACGATCTTTATTGAAACGGCACTTTCATAAAATCCATTTCTTATTCCTATTGTGTGTATGTGTGTGGTTTTTTTTTAACCTAGAATCGCCAGCCGTTGATAAATCAGATTGGCAATGTTTCCAGTATGAACCTGTCTCTAAGACCTGGAATACCTACACAGGTGAGGGAACAGGTACTACCAATTTTTCTTCTCTAGATTTGTAGTTGTATGTTTCATAATTTCCGCAACTGCACCATGTGTTCTAGTATTGTATGAAGCCATTAAATTAGCTCATTTGCCTAAATTTCCCTTCAGATATATTGCAATTCTCTGTACAGGAAAAAAAATGAAGTGTTTGTTTTTTGTTTATTTAACTTGTATGTGGCTTATCTTGCCTAGATCATTCTTCTTTATAAGAGAATATTTTAAATTCAAGAATGTAATTCTGGTGTGCAAAATGTTTTTAATTGAATATTTTTTATTTTAGACCAACTGTTTGAAACACACAATGTTCTAAACAAATGTTTGATTGTTGAACAGCTGTTTCTAATGCAAAATGGGCTATTTTTAGTGTTTTGGAAGTCCTCCATAGCTTAAAACAGCTCTGTTCTAAGCATGAAACACTGTTTCAAACATGCAATTCTCTCAAATGCTTAAAGCCGTCCACACCTCCAAAGGCCATTTCACTAAGACAAAATATTTTGAATTTTAAAATGTTTGCTTCAAATACTTTGCACATTCTTAGAACATAATTTGAACCAATTATAATTGGTTCTAATTAACATGAAAAACTTTTCCTTGAGATAACTTTAAACAAAATGTCCTCCCCATGGAATATTTCAGTGAATTCACAGCTATTTTAATAAATAAAAACAAAATAGAAATACTAAGAAATATTTGCACACACATACACACACACACACACAGTTGCCTTTTTAATCGAGACATTTATGAATACAAGGTACAGCTGATTTTCTTTGATATTTTAGAATTTATTTTCAAACAACAGTTTGAGAGCTAGTCTTAATATGAATCAGCTTTACTTACTTTGTTCAATTGCATATCAGCAACTTATTATATCATGTATGTCTTCAAACCTCTCATATGACATGTGGAAAATCAACCTCTGAACGTGACTTCCAGCTACTTAACACTGATAAACATTTTGTTTTCTCGGTAGGGAAATATTAATTCTCAAATGCTAGCCCAGAGGCAGAGAGAGATACTAAGCCAACATCTGAGGCATAGACAGATGCACCAAGTTCAACAACGAACCCTGATGATGCGTGGCCAGAGTATGAATATGACGCCAAGTATGGTGGCCTCTGGGGGAATACCAGCAACCATGAGCAACCCACGGATTCCCCAGACAAACACCCAGCAGTTTCCATTTCCTCCAAATTATGGTATTGGGCATTTTTTTAATTTTTCATCAGATTTTACTGCCTACAAATTTTCAGTTTCTTCTTGGGATCATCATTTTTGTCTTATAATTACAAGAAAGACTCTTAGATTAAGCTAGCTCACTGAGAATCTGGAAAATAATAACTACGTAACTTTTATATTTCCCCAAATCTACATAATTTTATAATCCCCTATGTCACATCTTAGGAAAAACAACAGATTTTTTTTAAATTCGGAAATTCTTAAATTAAAATCAAAATAAAAAGGTAGATTATCATCTCTTCAGCAAATGATCTCTGTGAAATAGCAACTCTAAAAGTATCCATGAGTTTGAATGGTTTTTATATGTTGTTTACAGTATTAAGCATTGGATATCAACACCTTGTTTTTATCATAACGTCATTTTCACTTATTTAATAAGATTGTTTGGGTATTAATTGATTTCTCAGTGTATTTTTTTATATAATATATAGGCATCAGCCCCTGGAAGAGGGGTTTCTTTTGGGAAAATTCTTCTTGAATTACAGTCAAATAAACATCTCCAGCAGATGTCACTGTGCTATTGATTACAATGAAGGCATATTAAAACAGTAAGCAAACTCTGCAGTATAAGTGATAGGAAAGCAACAGTAAGGAACAGTTGAAAGCTTTGTTATTGTCCAGTGAATCCTCTTCAAGTAAATGAATCCATAATGGAACTTTTGTACTACAGCATGTATTCTTAATTGTCCTGTAAACATGATTGAAGTTCCTATTATCTTTTCTAGGAATAAATCAGCAGCCTGATCCAGGCTTCACCGGAGCTACAACTCCACAGAGTCCCCTGATGTCCCCAAGAATGGCTCATACTCAGAATCCTTTGATACAGCAATCTCAGGCCAATCCTGCCTATCAGTCTTCTACAGAGATAAATGGATGGGGACAAGGAAATATTGGTGGAAATAGGTACGCTTCAGGATTCAGAATGTATTTTGGCTGCATTTTATGACCTGCTGGTTTGGATTACTGTCACATAACTTCTTTGGACACTCTGTTGTGATCAGAGTTTCATTTGACCAAGAAATAGGTAAAGAGATTCTGGTTAAACGAAAGGATGGATCAGTTATTATTATTATTATTATTATTTAAATTTATATACCGCCCTATCTCCCTTACGGGACTCAGGGCGGTGAACAGGCAATAATAAAAATCACAATAAATATTAAATAAAAAGCCTGCTCTAAAATATCCCATATAAAAAACCCCTACCAAAACACAATCAAAACTTGTTGTTATTGGAAGAGATCCTTATGTGCATCCAAGCACACAGTGGTTCTTTGAAGAATTCAGGAATATTTGAGTCCTGTAAGTGTGTCTTTCTGATTCTGACATGGCCATTGTGCTTTATCCTATACTATAGCATGTTTTCACAACAATCTCCACCACACTTTGGGCAGCAAGCAAATACCAGCATATACAATAACAACATGAATATCAATGTGTCCATGGTGGCCAACAGTGGCGGGTTGAGCAACATGAACCAGATGACAGGGCAGATCAGCATGACCTCTGCAGCCTCTGTGCCTACATCAGGGTTGCCCTCCATGGGTCCCGAGCAGGTGAGAATCTCAGCCTGGCATACTTAAAAAATAGTTTTACTTTTAATATCAAAATATTTTGCTAATGATGTATCATACCGGTTACATTAAAAATATGATTTCAGGAATGGCTCATTCTTGATATAGATGTACAATATAGTGGATTTTCAAGATATTTATCGCTCCATCGAAGTCACAGATGGGCAACTACAATCCAAGCCCAAATAATCGTTTCTAGAAAGAGCTACTTGTTCTTTTCCTAACTTGGGAGTTAGAAAAGATGATGTCAGAAAGAAAAAAAAGTGGGTGGCAAGCAGGGAACAGAAAGTGAAATGTAGCTCCTTTCTCCACTGAGATTCAAGCTTCATACATTACCCATACTGGGTGAGATTTTAGGACATTATACTCACAAAAATTGGAGGACACTTATGTGACCTGGGCCAGTTGGCTTGGTTAGACTGATTTGTTGAAATTCAAGTTAAGACTAAGAAAATACAGTTTAGTAGCAAAATGGGGATTTGAATCAACCTCCTTCCATCCCTCTGTAGTTAAAAGTATTACATAATCTACTTCTGGCTCTATTTTTTGACTAAATCTATCATCTTAAACTATGTAACTTTAATGTCCTTCTGTGTTTATAAATTGTAGTTAAATTAATGATTTTCAGTTTTATTATTGATGCTTTTAGTGTGCTGTAAGCATATTTATTTATTTATTTATTTAGAAGATTTATATGGCCACCCACTCACTCTCAGTGACTCTGGGCAGCTTACAAACAATAAAAAAACCAATATAAAAAGGGATAAACAAACAATAATATCCCATCCCCTGAGCCACTTGATAGGCTTCATCCCACTATGGGTTTTCCAGGCTTGTTGGCAAAACCAGGTCTTTGGGGTCCTGTGAAATAGCATCTAAGCGTCAAAATATTTTTTTCAAGCCTCTGACAAAGTTATATCTCTATGAAACGTTTTTGAGTCAATTACAATAATAGAATAGAATAGAATAGAATAGAATAGAATAGAATAGAATAGAATAGAATAGAATAGAATTATTTATTGACCAAGTGTGCATAAGCTCTCAGTGTACATACAAGTAATAGTGATAATCATGATCATATACAACATGAAAATACATTCATCATAAATTGTGAACTACAACACTTCATTATAAATCATAAGGTGCAACATTTAGTGATAGTCATAGAGTACTAGCTAAGCAAACATAAATCATACTAGGGTACAAAAAAAACAATATAAATTGTAAGATACAAGCAGCAAAGTTATAGTCATAAGAAGATAAAGATAGGTAATAGGAAAGATGAAGCGTATCATAGTAATACAGCTTTACTAGTATTTTGACAGTGTTGTAGGGATTAGTTGTTAAGCAGAGTGACGGCATGGGGAAAAAACATGTCCTTGTGTCTAGTCGTTCTGGTGTGCAATGCCCTATAGCGTCATCTTGAGGGAAGAAGCTGAAATAGTTTATGACCAGGATGTGAAAGGTCTGTAGATATTTTCACAGCCCTCTTTCTTGCTTGTGCAGTATACAGGTCCTCAACAGAAGGCAGGCTGGTAGCAATTGTTTTTTCTGCAGATATAACTATCTGTTGAAGTCTGCGTCTGTCTTGTTTGGTTGCAGTTCTAAACCAGACAGTTATAGAGGTGCAAATGACAGACTCAATCATTCCTTTGTAGAACTGTATCAGCAGCTCCTTGGGCAGTGTGAGCTTTTTGAGTTGGCGCAGGAAGAACATTCTTTGTTGTGCTTTTTTGATTACATTTTTGATGTTAGGTGTCCATTTTAAATCTTGGGATATTATAGAATCCAGAAACTTGAAGGTTTCTACTGTTGATACTGTGTTGTCTAGTATTATAAGAGGTTGTAGAATAGTAGGGTTTCTCCTAAGGTTTACTGTCATTTCTACAGTTTTGAGTGTGTTCAGTTCAAGATTGTTCCGGTCACACCACAAAGCTAGTTGTTCAACCTCCTGTCTGTATGCCGATTTGTTGTTGTCTTGAATGAGGACAGTCACTGTTGTATCATCTGCAAACTTCAGTACTTTAACAGAGGGATCTTTTGAGATACAGTTGTTGGTATAGAGAGAGAAGTGGAGAGAGCACACAGCCCGGGGGGCAGGGGGGCTGTACTAATTGTACAGGTATCAGATGTGATTTTTGCCTAGCTTCACTTGCTGATTCTTGTCTGTTAGAAAGCTTATGATCCACTTACAGGTGTGGTCAGGCACAGCTAGCTGATTTAGTTTAGTGAGAAGAATATCTGGAATGATGGTATTGAATGCCGAACTGAAATCTACAAAAAGGACCCTTGCATAGGTCTTTGGAGATTCAAGATAAAGCACTATTTTAGTGTACACTCATTTTTCATCTTCTCAATTTAGCTCAGTTTGCTGTCTCCCCTTTCAAAATAACAAACTGACAATAGGGTAAGTCAGCAAATTATGCAGTCAGATAATAATAATGTGTTGTAGAAAATAGAAAAAGGTTCCAAGATAGGCATGATAGTAAAATGAATTGCTCAACTATTAGTGATAAGATAAGATAAGATGATAAGATAAAATAAGATAAGATAAGATAAGATAAGATAAACGTTATTGTCATTTTTTTACTGTAGGCACCTCGGCACACATAAAAAATGAAATTTAGTTGCCCGCTCTCAAAGTGAAACACATGACACACACCTAAACATACTATGTACAACATATGAATAGACCCACACTCCTACATATACATAACAGATAAAAAGGAAGGAGTATTAGTAAAGTTGGTTGTGATTTGTTAAGTCTTCTGTTTCTGTGACTGAGTTAAACATTGTTCTTTCTCAGGTCAATGATCCTGCTATGAGAGGAGGCAGTCTTTTTCCAAACCAGCTACCTGGAATGGACATGATAAAGCAGGAGGGAGATGCATCACGGGTATGAAGTAATAAATATTCCAACTGTGACACTAACTTAAAGTGGATAACTTTTGGTTGACCTTGGACTTTACTTAAGTTTGTTGAAGGTCTAAGGGCCATAGTTGGCAGCTATCTAAATGGTTAATGGCATGATTTTCTTTATGGTTGTCCCTGGAGTTAAGTGTCATTATGCCTGTTCTAGGTCTTTTATGTAATTGCCACTACAAATGGCTGGAAACTGCTGTCCATTTTCAATAGTCATATTTGGAATGAACTAAAAGGTTCTTGTGAACTGATACAGCCCTGAAATGTGAAGTTGTCCGGGTTCTCAAGGCCAGATGGATTACACCCCAGGGTTCTCAAGGAACTGGCAGATGTGATCTCAGAACCATTGAACTATATTGTTCAAAGATCCTGGAGCACTGGGGAACTACCGGACTGGAAAAGGACTGGAAAAGAGCTGATGTAGTTCCCATCTTCAAAAAAGGAAAAAAAATGGACCCAGGAAATTACAGACCTATCAGCCTGACCTCAATACCTGGGAAGATTCTGGAACAGATAAACAAACAACGAATCAGCGAACACCTAGAGGCAAACAAAGTCATTACTAAAAGCCAACATGGGTTTGTCAAAAACAGATCATACCAGACAAATCTTATTGCATTCTTTAACCAAGTGACAAAATTAGTGGATCAGAGGAATGCTGTGGATATAATTGACTTGGACTTCAGTAAGGCATTTGATAAAGTAGATCACAACCTACTACTTAATAAGATAGAAAAATATGGATTAGACAGCATCACCACCAGATGGATCCGTAGCTGGCTGACCGGCCGTACTCAGCGTGTGGTCCTCAATGGAACCGCATCTACATGGAGGGAAGTGTGTAGTGGGGTGCCCCAGGGCTCTGTTCTGGGCCCAGTGCTCTTCAACATCTTCATCAACGATTTGGACGAGGGGATAGATGGGGAAATCATCAAATTTGCAGACGACACCAAGCTGGCAGGAATAGCCAACACTCCAGA
>NW_015387115.1:425454-460294 GCF_001527695.2 Protobothrops mucrosquamatus
GGCAGGACAAGAAGCAACGGATGGAAACTAATCAAGGAGAGAAGCAACCTAGAACTAAGGAGAAACTTCCTGACAGTTAGAACAATTAACCAGTGGAACAACCTGCCTCCAGAAGTGGTGAATGCTCCAACACTGGAAGTTTTTAAGAAGAGACTGGACAGCCATTTGTCTGAAATGGTATAGGGTTTCCTGCCTGAGCTGGGGGTTGGACTAGATGACCTCCAAGGTCCCTTCCAACTACTACTACTACTTCTTCTTCTTCTTCTTCTTCTTCTTCTTCTTCTTCTTCTTCTTCTTCTTCTTCTTCTTCTTCTTCTTCTTCTTCTTCTTCTTTCTTCTTCTTCTTCTTCTTCTTCTTTTCTTTTTCTTTTTCTTCTTCTTCTTCGTATTATTATTATTATTATTATTATTATTATTATTATTATTATTATTATTATTATTATTTCTTGGATGAAGTGGGGCAAAGAGTTTTGTCAAGAGAACATGCTAGTCATAGCAAAAACTCTTTTCCAACAACTCAAGATATGACTCTACATATGGACATCACCAGATGGTCAATACCGAAAACAGATTATTTACTTTGCAGCCAAAGATGGAGCAGCTCTATACAGTCTGTAAAAACAAGACCTGGAGCCAACTGGCTCAGATCATGAGCTTCTTCTTGCAAAATCCAGGCTTAAATTGAAGAAAGTAGGGAAAACCACTACACCATTCAGATATGACCTAAATCACATCCTTTATGAATGTACAGTTGAGATAGTGAATAGATTTAAGGTCATGTAGACAGAATGCCAGAAGAATATACTTTTTGATGCTTGGTGTTAGAGAAGACTCTTGAGAGTCCCTTTGACTGCAAGGAGATCAAATCAGTCAATCCTAAAGGAAATCAACCCTGACTGTTCTTTGGAAGGATAGATATTGAAGCTGAAGTTCAAATACTTTGGCCACCAAATGAGAAGAGAAGGCTCATGGAAAAGATCCTGATGTTGGGAAATATTGAAGGCAAAAGGAGAAGGGATAGCAGAGAATGAAATGGTTAGATAGGTTCATTGACTGAATGAACATGAATTAGGGCAAACTCCTGGAGACAGTGGCAGACAGGGGGACCTGGCATGCTATGGTTGATTGGATTATGAAGAGCTGGACTCAACTTAGCGACTGAACAATAACAAAGTTCCTGGATGAAAACAATCTTGGACTGTTCTTTAAGTAGTTTGATATATATAAAAGTAAATCTGATACATGCTCAAAAGTTTGACACATGTATACGTTGAAGTCCTAAATGTTTTAGGACTATCTGAAGGGCTGAACCTCCTATTAAAAACCTTTTGGATTCTTAAGATCTGCTGGGAAACTCCTAATGATGCTGCTGCTATCAGAAGCCTATTTCTGTTGCATCTTAGGGAGCTCTCCTGCATGACCCCCAAAGCTATGAAATGCAGTTTCTTGGAAATTCAGTTTGCCCCCTATTCGGTGTTTAGATAATGTATTTATTTATTTTTATTATTATGTATTTATTATTCATTTAAAGTGTATAGCCGCCTACTCATAGAGCGGCTTTAGTAGCTAACAAGGTTAAAATAAATCACAATACGAAAACATCATTTATAAGAAAAATTACATAACATTGTGATCAAACATGACACCCGTATATTCACACTACACCAGTTCATGTCAATGTGTCTCAATGTCTAAGGGGAGAACCAGGTCTTCCAGGCAGGGTGGCAGGATTGCAGCCAGTCGATTTTAGGGGATGGGATGCTGTTCCATAAGGCAAACAAGAAAAGACAAATTCTAGGGCCAATCAGATGATACACTTCGATTGATGGATTTTGAATAATACCAGGATTTTTGCAAAAAGGACACATCTTTTTTTCATTAAGCATTTGTTGATTTTAGTATTAATTTTATGCTTCTCGGTTTCCATTCAGTTATGTATTCCATCATCGATTGATGGAGTTTGGAGATTGTTTCTCACTATGTCTTATGTCAGCCTGAAAGCTCTCATTTTTGTTCTGATTATTTGAAGTTAGCAAAAGATAAAAGCGTACGCTTAATTAATTGAATAATTATAAATGCTCTTGCTTTCTTTTACAGAAATATTGCTGACCCTGAAGATTGGCTGTATCTTCAATTGATTGGGCTCCCCATTTTCTGAACTGCTTGCCAGTTTGAAGAGCTGCCTATGTCTGTTTGCTCCATCTTTTCTGCCAGCACTTCTACTGGAGAAATGAGAATTTAGTGCTGCAAACAGAACAGCGTCGTTCTTGAGTGGCATCAAACCTTTCTTGGTGGAAGAGCAGTCTCTTCTTTGACAGTCTGAAGCTAGCGTACAGACAATTGCTCAGCCTGTACACTGCATTCACCTTAGTGCAACTTAGATCTCTCCTGCAAAGTAAATGTTGATAGCCAGTTTTCATAAAACGTGTCAGATTGAATGTATTTAAATGTATGTATTTAAGGAAAACCAACCATGATCTCATTCTGTTCTGTTTTAGTTATAGATTTTTATTTGTGTTTTTTCCCCCATAGCTACACAGTCAGGTGCAAAGGATTTAGTTTCATCTGGAAATCAATGGTTTGTATTAGGACACTCTGAAGTAGGGAGTAGATCAAATTATGAATTCCAGAGTGACAGATGAAAAAATGAGAATTCATATCTAATCTCTAGTGGCTAGATATGCTATTCTATAAAACAAACTTATTTAGTTTTGAATAGATCTAAATCTATTTGAGTAACTGTAAATGTTTAAGTGGGTTAAAACATCTGAGGGCTTTTAAAGCTTTTTTAATAACTTTTGGATAAAATCATGAGTCAGTCACAGAATTTAAGTTCCCATGTTGATTTCAGCTTCCTTAAAATTAATTAATCTTAGCATCTGTTCTCCTGCCTTCACTTGGACTTTCTGATAGGTTAGATAAAAGTATAATCCCCATCATAGTCCTAGATCTGTTACCTAAATTCTAGGTTGCAGGTAAATTAGTTGCTGAATAATTTCATTTGAACAAAGGTGCACTTCTTGGTGATGGAAGTGGCAGGATTGAGGCATGATATCAGAGCCAAAGGCATCTGATTTAAACAATAAATTTTCTACTTTCCCATCTCCATATTTAGGGGAAACAATGACTTAAGCTATAGCAGATATCACTACAGAAGTAACCATCATGTGTTCAATTATTTTGAAGCAGTGTGGACTTTGAGGAAGTTTTGTAAGGTACATACAAAACAGTTTCTATGTAAACAAGCAATAATTTAAGTTGAAGATTTTAGTGTTTTAACTGTATAATTTTGTGAGGTATACATGTTGTGGAGTTGATTTCCAAATGAGGTACTTCAGTATTAAATTAGATATCTTCATAACTGTGCGTGTCTCCTGGGGACAAAAATGTGTTTTGTAAAGGATTACAATGCCTTGATTAGACCTAATTTGTAAGCTTGAGACTTCTTTTTCTAAATGCAATTCTGCTCATAAGTCATTTATCTAACCTTATATGCAGCCAGTGTAGGAGCCAATTCTTGACTTTTTTGTATGTTTATATTTTTTCGTAATAATCTTAGCAAAACTGTTGTTCAGCAGACCACTGCTGAAAGTGGTTATACTCTTACCGGCTGTGGTCTGAGTATTCTTTTAATATAAGCTGACATCAGTTTTTGAGGACTTGAAATATCAGGAAACTGATTGTTTTCGACCTCCTGTTCTTCTGTTCCACTTAATCTACACTTTCGTACCTGTAACTCAAATTTTAGATGTTACTTAAAGTGCAATGCATTTTATATTTTCTCTGTCTATATTCATGTCCTTGGAAATAGAAGGCTTGTTATCTTGAAATCTGGTGTTTGCTTGCAGTGAGAGTTAAAATATACAAATAAATTGACTTTCATAGAGTGCTGAAAAGAACATGTTATAGAATATATAGAATGCATTTCAAATCATCTGTTTCCTGTTGAGTGGCTTTCTTACCCCTCGAGATGAAAACTGTATTTCTCATGAGTCACCAGACTCAAAAGTTATTCAAACATCTGAGCCATCTGGTGGAAATAATAAAATGTCAGCCCTGAACTCTAAATTATTGAGAGAATATCAATACATATAAATACAAATACACACATCTGATTTGAAGATTAAAGGGATTAAACCATTCTAAATTGGATGATAAAAATAGTTTTGAAAAGATTATTTTTCAATCATGCTTTAGTAGATTAGTAGGCAAATAAATTATGTTAAATAAGGCCCAATTCAAATTATATTAGCACCATCTAGTAATGATTTCAACTGAGTATAAAATGGAGTGTTTGTATTATCAGCCATGTCCAGGGAATCGTTGATTTTCCCTTTCATTTAAATTAATTAAAGGCAGTGGGTTTAAGCATTTTCTGAGTATAACATTCACACTAGGTACAACAGTAATAATGCCAAGTCAGTTGTTTTAATTTTTTTATAAACAGTATTTCTTATTCAGTAAATAAAGATAGTAATTGGATTTATGTTGGAACATCAGAGTTCTCTCATACAAAAGTGTGAAAAAGCAAAATGTATTAAGTCAGAAAAATATATAGATAATTCTACAGGGCAAAGAACCATTCAATCACGTCCAGGTAAGCTGATAAACATCTTGTTCAACATTTCACTAGTTATTTCAAATATTTCTCAAACTTAAAAGATTGCCCCTTTCCCAGTCTTTCTATTGGTCTGTATTAAGTAAAAGCAATGCTTTTTGCCATTTATACAAAGCATTTTTAATCTGTATTTTTTAAAAATGAGTTCATATGGGCTTAACACATGAAAAGATGGTTCAGCTCTACTTGCAAAACCCAAAGATACACAATCAGTTTTGAAATGCAATTTAAGCCATTAATTGTTGGTGTGACTTTAAAGTTTTCTAGTATTTGTATGGTAGTATTGCTGCCTAAGAGCAAAAGCATTCTCTGCACAAAAGAAAATTACTGTAGTGGCTTTGGTTTTTAATTAGATTTTTTCTCCCTGGTGTTTCTTTGTAGACTAAAACAAAATCTTTTAAGTTTCTTACTACAGGTAAAGCTACGTGCAAGAACCTCAAAATGCTAAAATCTAGCATAATGCCTTAGATCTGTTTTTAAGTCTTGTATATTCCTACATAGCTGTCTGATGTATTATATTTGTATAGTGAATTGTGTACAATTTTGGAATAAGCGCATCATCACTTAGCTTTCAGTCGTTGAGTAGAGATGATGGACACATTACTTCAAACATTGACTTTTTTTCCTTTTGATCATTCGTGAGTTTTATTTGTACAGTTCCTCATGAAGTTACATCTGAGATGTGTATGAGTGTGTGTATATGAAAAGATTATACAAGGGTAAAACTAAGCAATATATAAACTATGGTTCTTCAGGAGAAAGCTTACAGTGTTTTCAGGTTGTGACTTATTTTCAAGACCGAGTTAACTTTGAACATCACTTTGTTCACCTGCATTGATGTTTGTATTTCTAGTGTGAGCAGTTTATGCAAAGGTAGATATATTCAGAGAAATTTTAAATACATTTATGCAAGTTAATATTGCTTTGCTGATGCTATTTGCTTATTTGATGTTAAATAATGCTATTGTAAATAAAGAATTCAGTTATTGCATCATTTAATAAATTTTAATGCCTTCGGGTTTTACATGGTTTCAGATATAGCAATATTTCTTTTGTTGCGCCTTTTGTGTGTATCAGCAGCTGTATCAGAATGATTTAACAAACTTCTCTTCATAAATAACTAAATGGGAACCATACTGAATCCTAACCATTACCTTTGTTGCCTCAACATCTTGGCTGTAAGCATCAACAACCAGTACTTGTTTCTTGACTTTGAGAAGTAATGGAATGCTGTAATGCAGTGATGGCGAACCTTTTAGAGACCGAGTGCCCCAAAACTGGCCCTGCCCACTTCCTACCCTGCCCCCGTTCCACTCCCTGCTCCGCCCCCCTGCCTGCCCGCAGTGCCATTCACCACCTCCAGGGGCCACCGTAATCACCCAGGCAGCCCAGCAGCGCCATGGCAGTCACGCCCTCTGCCCACGCCCCGCAGCATCAACTGTGAATGTTGGGGCATGAGGGCAGAGTCTTGTCTACACTGCCTGGCTGCCATGTCCTTGGCTGCGCTGCTCCGCGTGGGCCACGTCGGGGGGTGACTCTCCTCCAGGGGGGCTGCTGGTGGGGTCGCGGGTGGAGGCAAGGCTGGGGCAACGGCACGTGTGCCCACAGAGAGGGCTCCAAGTGCCGCCTCTGGCACCCATGCCATAGGTTCACTACCACTGCTGTAATGTGTGCCTTGGAAAGAATAGGTTATATGTGGCATTTTCATAATTAACAATATAGCTTACTAAAATAGCCTTGACTTTCTTTCTAATCTTCTTTTGCTTCTTCCCTTTTGACCGTTGTCTAATGCACACAAGAAAAACTTGAAGGTGATCAGTCCTTCAACTGGACAATTGCTAGATGTGTTCAGAATATAGTTACTTATCAATGAATGTTCACATGTGAATTTAATTTGCATTAAAAGGCACGGTGAATTGGCCAGCTTTCTGGTTCCATGTATGCCCTGTCCCAAAGAACTGAAAATCAATTATCTTACTGAGAAGAACTGAAGAAGCTTCTTGGATGAAAAGCAAAACATTTTCAACAACAACAAAAGTTCAGTTGCCTTTTGAAAAGCACCTTTGAGACATTAATGAGAAGACTATGTCCATTTTTACAACGAAAACAAATACAGAACACTTCCCCTACAACCATTAGGATGCTGATATAGAATCAACAGAGAGTAGTTTGTGATCTGTATTAGATCTCTCAATGCTCAGCAACAAATTTCTAAAGGTCTCTTGAGTCCAGTAGTTCAAAACTGCAAGTAAACAGTTTAAAAACTGCTAGTTTAAAAAAATTCAATGAGCATTTCACTCCAATGTTCCTTGCCTATAAAATAGCTTAGATCAAGAAGTATAATGAAAAATAATGGGACTAAAATATTACAAAAAATGACAACCAACCTTAGAATTCACAATGAAGATGTCAAAGTGGCAGATAACTTCTGTCTTTTAAGATCAACCATTAATAACAAAGGAATAAGCTGTTAAAACATACACTGCAGATTATCACTCAGTATTGCAGCCAGCCATAAAGGTCTCTGAAAAGATATTTAGATTCTATATGATGTGTTTCTTCTTCTAAAGATCAGAATAGCCATGATACTCCCTGTGACACTGTGGAAGTAAAAGTTGGACTCTGAAGAAGCAGGGTAGGAAAAGTACCGATGCTTTTAAATTTCGGTGTTAGAGAAAACTCTTTGAGAATACCATGGACTGCCAAGGAAACAAACATCATCAAACAAATCAGTGCAGAGTTGATTCAAATTAAACAAATAAGCAAACAATTCTCAGCCAACAAATCAGCCACTTGAATCACAAATAACCAGGCTCAAATTACCGTATTTTGACGTAGCTCTCTGGAAAAGGCTATAATGCTAAGGGTGGTGGAAGGAAAAAGATGATGATGATCAGTGCAAAAGATGGAGTGACTGTTACAACAGCAAGGGGTGAACTACTGGAACACCTATAGGTCGGGTAGGCAACCTTGGCTCTTTTATGACTCGTGGACTTCAACTCCCAGAATTCCTGAGCCAGCGTGGCTGGCTCAGGAATTCTGGGAGTTGAAGTCCACGAGTCATAAAAGAGCCAAGGTTGCCTACCCCTGACCTATAGGATCAGGTTGGGCACGAACTGTTATGGAGAAAATCTATATGATTTGACACCCACCTGATAGCATATAGGTAAACTGTGATCCAAGGAGCAATATGTTTCCCCCATACACAGGAATAGTGATAAGAGGCAGTATATGGTTTGATACAAATGTTACTTTTGCTTAAACAATTAGCAGCAAATACAAATGTATGGAATCTACTTGCATCAACCTTCAAATATTAATTTCTCTCCCACCACAATCTGAATCAGACTCTTAGCAATATAAAAAAATACAATTAAAACATGTTAAGATGCAAATCTTAAACAGTTCCAAAATCATATTAATTGGGAATGGTAGAGATTGCAGCCCAATTCCTAATGGCAGAATTTTTTAAAAAATGGCCTACTTCTATCACATAGTGTGGATTTTCTAAGATTCCAAAGTGACAGCTGGAGCTGTACAATCAATAGTGGATAACCAATTCCCGTTTCTCCTTGGTTGTGTGTACATGCCACAGCGAGCCACAAATCAAGCAATACTGTTTAACCAAATCTGTATAAAACCAAACCATATAGTTATGGTTCAATATGACATGAAGCAAATAATTGAATTAATTGTTGGGTAGCATACTGTGCAAATACCTCATAATCTGCTGACCTTATAGGGCTATTCAGGCAAATAAGCATCTGAATGGTCATCTCATCCAACTGGAAATTCATAGAGATGATGATGTTCTTGGAACTCCAGGTTGGCCTTCTTTCCATGAGTCCTAAGCAGCAGAGACATAAAGGCAATTATACTTTTTAAAAATAACATATTTATTAAAATATTATGCTTTATAGACCAGATCATATGTTTATGTTTATGTTTATTTAGATTTGTATACCGCCCTATCTCCCTTACGGGACTCAGGGCGGTGAACAGGCGATAATAAAAATCACAATAAATATCTATTCTAAAATCAAATTAAATAAACAAAGGCCTGCTCTAAAATACCCCATATAAAAACCTATACTAAAACCTAATTAAGACTACGCCAGGCCGGCCGCACAAAATAGATGGGTTTTCAGGGCTCGGCAAAAAAGGCGCAGGTCCTCAGTTGTACGTAGGTCGGGGGGTAAGTCATTCCAGAGGGCAGGAGCTGCCACAGAGAAGGCTCTCCCCCTGGGGGTCGCCAGCCGGCATTGACTGGCCGACGGCACCCTAAGGAGGCCCTCTCTGTGGGAGCGGACTGGTCGAAGGGAGGTATTTGGTAGGAGGTGGTCTTGCAAATACCTAGGTCCATTGCCATGGAGCGCTTTAAAGGTTGTTACTAACACCTTGAAGCGCACCCTTGAAGCGCACCCGGAAGCGCACCCAGCATGCAAAAAATAGTAAAACCTTTTTAGTTATACAGTCAAAAAAATGTTCCATCTAACTGAACGTTGACATGGATCAGGCATGCATCACCACGATTTGTTTATGATCCTGCCATCACCTTTTGGAAGATCAAAAATCTTAGGTAGGATTCATTTCCCCAAACTTTAGGATACTCATTGGAGATGCTAGGCAGTAGTGGATTAAAAATAAAAATAAAAAATGAGCCAATCTGGAGGGCTCTAGCTTGGAGAAATCTGTACTAGATAGAATTAAAACCAGAATTTCAGAAATATGAAAGAATGGAAGATCAATCCCTCTGCTGATTTATCCTAAGACGAGAATGGATCATAAGACTTGGTGTTCCACCAGATATCAAAACTGAACCCAAAGATCCTTGATTAAGGGATCTTGTTGGTCAACAAGAAGATGTATCTGGAGTTTGACAAGTTCTTTCCAAAGGTTACAGCAGAGGAGACAAAAATCAATTAAATTTTTAGAAACACAAGGACATACTTTAGGAGCTTCATATTTCGTACCATCAAGCAGTTTTACCCAGGGTAACATAAAACTGCTTATACGAAGAGCTTGTGATCATTTAGCTGTGCTTAACTGCAACTCAAGGTCCAGACCACTTGAAGAAGCCATCACTTCATCTCCATCCTTTAGGTTAAATAACACCACAAAAATACAAACTATGAGTTGTACATGAAGAAAAATCATGGCTGAGATTCACACTGAGCAACTTGTTTTCAAACATTAAAATACTCTTTTGCTCATTTGAACTGTTTCAGTTGATTTTGTAATTTTCATGGTACTCCTGAATTTGTCAACTAACAAAATGTATAATTATGAGGTCCCACATTCTCCCCAAGTCTTCTTTCCCCCCTGAATACAAATTGTTACACAACCATTAATAGTGAAGGCAATGTTTCTCAACCTTGGCAACTTTAAGATATGTGGACTTCAACTCCCAGAATGTCTGGATCTACACATCTTAAAGTTGCCAAGGTGAGACCCTGAGTAAGATACAAGACTATGAAACCTTTAAACTGGCGTACCCCACAAAAATTTGCTGTGGAGATAAAAATGGAAGTCTTCATGGAATTTGAGCTTCTCTGAGAAAAGGTGAGATAGCACCTGTAAATAAGAAATAATAAGACCACCACCTGTTTAAGCTACAAATTGCTGTCATCTGGGTAGTAAAAAAATGCAGTCACAGCAGCCAGATTTCGTGATGCATTTACACATTGTATCATACTTTAAGCGATAATTTATGGGAAAATAACAGATTTTTGTTCACAGAAAAGGAGAGACATAAAGCATAATCTTTCAAACCCAGTGACTTGGTTTCTAACAATCCACATCATGATTCATCTGCAAAGCAAGCTATAAAAAAAGGAGCTAAGCCTGTTTCCCCCTTCAAATATGTCAAGATTATAACTCCCAGAATTCCAGATACTGGCTAAGAGACCTGGTGTTACGATCCCAACACAGTGCAAAGATCACTTTGATGGAGACCTATTTAAGCATAGTAAAACAAGTATACACTATGGAGATTTGGGTATTAGTGGTTGTCTTGCAGCAGGGGTCTTCAAACTTGGCCCTTTTATGACTTGTGGACTTCAACTCCCAGAATTCTGGGAGTTGAAGTCCACGAGTCATAAAAGAGCCAAGTTTGAAGACTCCTGTCTTACAACCTCTAAAAGCTTGAAATCCAGTTTGATTATATTTGGATGTCTAGATACATCAGTGCAGTTGCCTAATTTTATTTAAACAGGCTGCTGAGTAAGGCTGAGTTCAATATAAGCATTAAGGCAAAATGAAATGATGTTATAACTTGATGAGCTGTTAAAATTATTGTTACAATAAGGGAAGCTTAATAATGATACCTTGTGAAGGCTCTAATAAAGTTGTTTTTAAAAGCTCCCCTTTTAGAAATCACCTCTGGGCCTGTATTCAGAGTGCCAAGAGTCAGCAGAATAGTATCTGATTACAGCAGAGGTCTTCAAACTTGGCCCTTTTATGACTTGTGGACTTTGACTCCCAGAATTCCTCAGCCACCGTGGCTGAGGAATTCTGGGAGTCGAAGTCCACAAGTCATAAAAGGGCCAAGTTTGAAGACCCTGGACTACAGACTAAATACATTTAATTGCAACAGACCCTTTTCCTTGGGTGCAGTGTATATTTACACATGAGTCACTCATATTAGCAACAGAGCCAGTTTAGTGCAGCTAGAGAGAAGAGACAGTCCTCCCTTGCGCACAAAAGCCGCACAGAGAACTTGGGGGCCGTCTCAGCCCAACCCACATTGCAGGGTTGTTGTTGAGGGAGAAAGAGTTGGCGAGAGCCGCCTGAGGTCTCCTGTCTGAAGTTGTACAAAATAAAGGCAGGTTATAAATCGACTCAACAAGTAAACAAGTCCCCAACGTGTGTCCTTCTGCAAGCAAGCAACTATCTTTCAATTCTCTAGAAGTTGTTTTTTTTTCCCCCCAGGATGACCAGCCTTAGTTAAGATGTCAGGTGCAGGGAAGATTTAAGCATCGGAGAAACTTCAAAGCCATTTATTCGCCCTTTCCGAGCCTGCCCCACCCCATCCGGAGTCCTTGTATTTATTGTTCCTCAATTTCCTGGAACTCCCAGATTCGTTGAGGAAGACGGACCATCGTTAAGGAATAACGGTAGGAAGTTAATTTTTGGAGGCTCATAGCAGCAACCTCGGGATTTCCCCATGCTAAAGAACCGTAGACCTTCCCGCGGACCTTCCGGTCGTTTCTAATACCCCCCCCCTCTAGAGCGGATCCAGAATCGGTCCTTTGGGGTTGGGGGCGGGAGCGAAAACCCAGCTATTGACTCCCGGTGCTTGTAATCCTCCTAAAAAGGCGTTTCCGTTGCACTCGCTTCTAAATCAAAGTAAAGGAGTAAGTCAGGCTTCATCCCAGCGCAGCTATGCGGGCTGTTCGGTTTAGACGAGTGCGACTCTCATACAACTCAGCGGACTCAAATGTAGTTTGTTTGAGACGCGTTGCGTGCGTGAACCCAGATAATGCGACTGTCAACATGTCAATCATGTTGTACTGCTTAAAGGGTCTGTGAACCTAGCCCAGGGGTAGGCAACCTTGGCTCTTTTATGACTCGTGGACTTCAACTCCCAGAATTCCTGAGCCAGCTAATTCTGGGAGTTGAAGTCCACAAGTCATAAAAGAGCCAAGGTTGCTTACCCCTGACCTAGCCAGTTGTGATTTACTTGCAAATCACGGTTCAGCCACTTACCAAACTCTGAGCAGGCTTCCTATGTCTTGGTTGTTGGCTAGCTTCTTCTCTTAAGATTTTTTCAGATATTCTCTATCGTGTTGGCTCACATTACCAGCCAAAATATAATTACTTGTTTCTAGTTTAGTCTGTTTTATGAACTAAAAAATCAACTGGGTTTATTCCAGAAACAGTGGCAACATAGCCATGGCTTAAGGTATTGTGTGAACTGTTGTGAACTGGTGTTGGAGGAAGACCAGAGATGATAATCGTTGTGTGTTAAATCACTGGTGACACCTGGTGACTAGATTTTCTCTACCACAATCTGCCCTTAATCTAGTATTTCAGGTCTTGAGCCAGACTTAACTCCCCTCCCTTCACAGCTGCTGGGAAAAATGGGTCAGTCCCTTATTCCCAGCCCCACAGTGGGCTATTGGGGGGGGGATCTGGAGAAGGGAGTGTTATGCAAGTTGAGGAGGAGGAGGAAAGAGGAAGCATAATTCTAACACCTCAAAAAAATAGCTAATTTTCTCAAGTGACCTATTGAGTTAAACTTCCAGGTGTTCTGGAAACAGTTTTAAGATTTCTAAACGTAGATACAAAAAAATTTAATGTAGCTATTCTGTTAATTGCTTGATTGAACATCAACGTTTAATGGGGTGGCAGTCTTACTGTTTCTTAATCCATTTTCTCTGTATATTTTTAATCCATTAACAAGGACTTAAATTCCTGTTTGCAACACACCTTGTGTATAATGCCTGAGTGTAACCTGAATATTTTTTAAATGCATTCTAAATATTACAAGTAAACATTCTTGATATTCAGTCAAGATCTTTGACTTTGACTAAGCAAAAAAACGGTTCAGTGGAGTCTGCATTTGAATATATAAGCATATATGCATAGTACCTATTAAAAACTTTGTAAGGTAGTTTTGAAATATATTCCGTTGTATTTCTGTATTTGTAACAGCTACAGAGTCTGATCAAATAATTTGATCAGTGAGAGCAAATAATGTAAGAATTACTTCGGTGGGAAGCTATATCCTTCTTAATTTTAAAATGTCATTCTATCTAATATACAAACTTTGCCGGGAATGTATCCTTTGGAACTCAATAGGATTTACTTCTGAACCTCTCTGCATAAGGCGGCGCTGTTAACGAATACAATTAAATGGGCTTAAAGGTTATTCTTGCAACATCCCGGTTAATAAAAGAAGACAGAAGCACCGTCTTTATTTCTCCTCTGCCTTCAGACACTTTTTTATCTTTTCACACGGTAGTCCTTAAATAGTCCTAAATCAAGGTTTAACTGATTGGTCTAACCAAACTCCCAGGGAAGGTCAGATTTAATATTTCATTGACGCCCCCCCCCCTCCTCCCCAAGCCAAGGGGGCTATCATATCTTCAGTCCGGTTTCTCCCGGGGGATTCTCTTCTCGGTGGGCAGAACTCCTTTCCGCCGATTCTTATTACTTGGCTTGTGGGAATCTGAAACACGAGCGTTCACCTCCCCCCCCCGACCGAGACCAACATCATAAAATCAAAAGAAAGCTGATCCAGTTGCCTTTGGAGAACCTTTTGATTTAGACACGTCGTCGTGGATTTTTCTCGCTTTTTCTGATTCGTTAACGGAGGGTCAACGTTAGAGGAAATTTCTGTTTGGAGAGAGAAAAAAATGCATCTTTTCTGGCCGGTTCATTTTCAGAAGAGGCGGGAGAAAAACGCGGCTGAAATTTGATCAACGCTTCAGCGGGGCTCACTCGTCGCACTGAGGCAGAAAATGGACTTTCATTTTGGTATCGCCAATTGTGTGAACTCCCCGTGGCTTGAGGACCAACATGGTTTATATTTTTTGGGTACGGGGCGTAAACCAAGGCATATGAGGCTTAGCCAACCATGGTTAGGCAAATGGTAACCAGCATTAATCGAACCCGAAACTTCGGAAATGTACAGCCTTTCCCTTCTGGGTGGATTCATTCTTTTCGTTAATGTTCACTTGATATCGATTGGAGGCGTTTAGGTGATTGTGACCGGGGATACAGCTCCTCTCTCCCCCCCCCCCCACTTTTCTCATGGCCAGCATTTATTCCAAGCACGAAGGAGAATCTCGGAGGAAATGGTTTGTAAGCAAAATTGGTTTACGAACACAACATAGTAACACAATTGTCCACACCGCTAGGCAAGATCTTAAGTAATGACGAAATGGTAGTAGACGAATAACTACAGTCCTGCGCCAAGACGAATCCCTCGGTCACTTGAAGGAAGGTTGGAGGGATGCAACTTGGAGCAATCCATTTCGACAGAAGCATTTTTGGATATTTTTCAAAGTGAATCCTCTCTCCCGATTTCCTACTGCTAACTCCTAAAATGCTCTCGGTTGGAGGGGATTTTCTACGAAAAGATTCGAGGGCCGGGAAAGAGAAGGGGGGGGGGGACGAACCGCGCGTCCGAGCCAAAGGACGCCCGTCGAAACCCGCGGCCGATTTTCTTCTGCTATAATAGAAAAAATGCCAAGGCGGGCTCGGCTTCCCGGCTCCTCCTATTTTGCTTCAGAGGAGCCCTTAACGCAGGGGTCCTCAACCTTGGCAACTTTAAGACTTGTGGACTTCAACTCCCAGAATTCCTCAGCCAGCAAAGCTGGCTGAGGAATTCTGGGAGTTGAAGTCCACAAGTCTTAAAGTTGCCAAGGTTGAGGACCCCTGCCTTAACGGATCTTCTCAATGCAACGGGAAACCCGAAGGAAAAAGGGCGCCCCTTCCAATTCGGTCCACTCGTTTAGCCCTCGGCCTGGAAGTCTCGATGCCTCGCTCCCAGGCTTCCAGGCCCAAGAGTTGGCGGCCGGCCGGCCTCTTTGTCCCCTCCCGCTCTTTCTAGGGCCGCTTAGCCAGAAAGTCGGGCGAGCTTATTTGCGCCGCAGAACTCCCGGGGGACAGCAAAGACTGGGCGGGCGGCGTCTCTTTGCTGCCACGACACGGTTGTCCGGAGTTTGGGGGCTCACGTGGGTGGCCTTAGCAGAAAGTGCGGGGCGTTCCAAGCTTCTGCAAGGGGGAAGGCTCAGCCGGAAGCTTCAAGGCCGACTCCGCTTAGGGGGCCTAGCCCCCCGAAATTGCGAAGCTTGGGCGCAACAGATGTTTCAGGAAGGGGCAGCATGTAGCTGGCTTTGTCTTGGCCTGGGCCTTTTCTTGGATGGGACCTCACCAGTTGTAAGCTCCACCACGGGATAATCATCCAGCAACTAGAATCGCTGCAGAACGACTTTTCATTCGGGCTCTGCTCCAAGGAAGAAACTTAACTTTATACAAGGAATTGCCTCACCTTTGTCTCTTACAGCGAGGTTCAGGGGTACCTGCAAAGTATGGTCGAAAAAGATAAGATGGCGGCCCACCAAGTTGAGATTGAAGCCCCTCCCTTATTTGAGCGGCCATCTTGACTCTTTTGACCATCCAGCGAATCTTTGCACTTTCAGGCGTCGTAATTTCCCGACCGGGTGGGGCTCCCACATTCCGAGGGAGGCGGGAAGCCTATCGAGTAAGCCAGGCATTGTTTCCACACCAGGCTTCGTTTGAGGCCGAGTCAGCCAGATTTTGGGTTAATCAGTGTCACGCACAAAGCGGGGTCGTTAAAGATTTTGAGTGCACGGTTTTGTGCGAACACAGCTTGGATGCTCAGGGTCTGTTCTGTGCTTCTGGCACTTGCACCCTCCCTCGGAGACAAATATGCACCCCAAGTGGCTCGCTCCTAACTCCATCGCTCTCACCAGACTGAGTCCACTTATGGTTCACGGCGCCCTAAAAATCTACATGATTTGCGGAAACCACGATTTACCTCTATAAGCCCGTCGGAGGAAACCAGAAGCCGAGCTGTGCGACACCTGCTCTCCGCCAGCAGGTAGCTGCGAGAAGCGGCGTTCTGGAACCGCAGGCCCGACAGAAGGGCAAGAGTAATGGATGGGCTACTCGCCCACGCAGAGGCCGCGGCTCCCTCTCGGGTGCAGCTGCTGATTATGCCGCGCAGCCGAGAGGCCGGCCAAAGAAGCACCACGCTCCGGGTAGCAAGTGAGCCTGGCGACCGCCGAAGCTACAACGGGGAGTTGCAGCCCGCCGTCACCCTTCATCCCCCCCCCTCCAGAAGAGGAAAGCCTCCGGGCCCGACCTAGCTGCCGCCGCCGCCCTTGGTGGACGACGCAGGCTGGATGAATGGAGCTGCTTAGAATGACCCGGAGAGCCCTGGAAACAGAATGGGGGGGGGGGTTGAGGGGCGCCTCGGGCGCCGGCAAAGACCCACCCCTGCCTCTAACCGACGGCGGTGCACAGACTCCGCTCTACACGGGGGGGGGCGCCGCTGCGTCTCCCACGAGCCTCCGCCCTTTGCTTTGGGTCTGCCCGCTACGGGAGGGGTGAAGGGATTCTCGAAGTAAGCCGCGGGCTGCGGTTTAAGGACCGCAGTTCCCCAGCAGGCAACATATGCAGGCAAAGGAGCTCTTCTGCAGCTGAGCAGAAGGAAAAACGCGGTTTATTGTAGCGGGGAAACTACGTTAAGTCCCTCTTGTTCGTTTTCTGAATTAGGCGCATTCTTTACGTGTTGCTTATGCGAAGCGACCTTTTCTCTGCCATCCTCTGCAGCTCTCGTCCCACCAAGGTCTGACCGCACAATCATCCTCGCGGCCGTCTTCCCTGGGGAGAGGCTTCTTGTAGCAGCCGAGAGAGAGCACGTGCGAACGAAAAACTTGGGCACTGCAGAAAAAGCCGGTAGAGGAAACACAGCCCCTACTGGTCCTTATAGCACGGCCTTCTGCCAGAAGCACTCATTCAGAAAAACACGTCTTGCTTGGGTGGAAGGCAGGACTTTGATTGCATTGGAAGTTCCCAAAATCGTTTCCAGCTAAGCCGCCATATAGGCAAATTTACTCGGGAGTAAATTGTATTACAGCTTGGTCCAAAACAGGTATGTATGGAAATACGGCTTTAGAAGAGGAAAAGGTTATAAAGTTTGACGTAGTTGGACCTCCCTCCCCGAGAAATACGTTTGCAGTGTAATCCTATCCAGTTTACTCATTGAGTAAATCTTAATTGTGTTGGGGGTTATTTCATTGCCGGTTTCATCATTAAAACCAAGTTCTTACTCGTACTCCTAGGAATGTACTTTTAAGAGCCCTCTAATAATTGCAAATCTATAAAGAATTAAACCGGTAGAGGAAACAAATCTTTCTAAAACTAACCGAAGCTGCAGTCCAATATCCCTTTCCCAAGGAATAAAATCCGCATATATATTCACGTGTATGTACGCTCGCAAGGGCGATCGTATAGCAAACTACGAAATTATTTTTTTCTCTCGGGGAAAATGGGAAGATTTGGCTTACTTGAAGTCCTACACCCACGAACCTGACAGTAAGCACCTCTGAAAAGGAAGGAAACGACGAGAAGGATTGTCAATTTTTAGGGCTTTTCACGGATAGCGGATAGCAGCCCTATAAAATCTATTGCCGTCCAACCTTTCTCAGGTCATCCCTTTCATCGCTCCTGGTGTGTCCCCCCCCCCCCCCAGTGATGCCAGAGAGGCAGAAAGAGAGGCCACACTTACACCGGCCTCTATTTCTCTCTCGAACGCATCAATGTAGCGGGCGGGGAATCAGAATTACCCTCTACCCCAGGGGTTCTCAACCTTGGCAACTTTAAGACTTGTGGACTTCAACTCCCAGAATTCCTCAGCCAGCAAAGCTGGGAGTTGAAGTCCACAAGTCTTAAAGTTGCCAAGGTTGAGAACCCCTGCAAGTCTACCCGGAGCTTTTCTGGCTCTCCGGCCCTTCACGTGAATGGGAATATAGTGCCCAACAATCTCAGTCAACACGGCCAACGACGGCAGGGTTGGCCGCTGCAGTCTAATTCGTCCAAAGGGCACCAACAGGTCCTAGTCAGGAAAAGGGGACGGCTGTGCTCCCCCTCCCCCACGGCCTCCGAGCTGAGGGCCATTGGACCGTCAGCCAACCTTCTGAAGGAAGTTCGGGAAGGTTCCGGGCTAAGCTGCCCCCTCCCCCTCCTTCAAGAAAAGTGGGCGGGAGGCCGCAAAGCGAGCAGGCGACGCCTGTCGAGCCCGGCTGCCCAGCGCTGAGGTACCCCCGGGCTCTTCCGCCAGACAGGTTGGCCCGACACTTCGGCTTCTGGGCGGGGATTACGGGCCTCGGCCGCCCCTCCCCGAAGCGCGCTGCCTCAGCTCTGCCTTTTTCTCCGCCTCACAGGTGCCGCGTCTTTTCCAGACGGGCGCGCGGCGATGGCTTCGTCTTTGGCGGGGACCGCGCCCTCCAAAGAGGCCGGCGTGGCTGAGGGCGCCGGCGAGTCCTTGCTCATGCTGTTCCACAGCTGCCCCGCCGGCGCCGCTTCCTTTGCCCCCGCTCTGCACCCGCCGCTCTTCTTCGACACCCTTCGGCCGACGGTGGTCTTCCAGTCGCCGACTTCAGCTGCCGGGCGCCTGAGCCCGGGCTCGCCTCCGCTGCCGCCTTTCCCCTTCCAGCGGCTACCCGCCACTTACCTGGGGCCGCTGCCGCCGCCACCGCCGCCGCCGCCCACCCTTCCTCTTCTCCGGCCGCCGCCGCCGCTGCCCCGGCCCGTGCCAGTGCTGGCCGCGCCCTTCTCTGGGAAGAGAGCCTCGCCCAGAAAGAGGAGCCTCGAAGGGACGCCGGACTCGGAGCAGCGCCTGCCCAGCTACCGCTTCACGGCCCAGGAGCTCCAGGCCGTCCTCTACGGCGCCCTGCCCGGCGGGAGGCAGCCACGCGCCCTCTCGGCAGGTGGGCCCCAGTCCGGGTAAGGGAGGCGGCTGAGCCGGCGCTCTCCCTCCGCTTTCTCGGCTGCGGGTCTTCGGGCAGATCCGCCCAGTCTCGACCCCCGAAAGCCTCGCTTCTGCTTTGGGCGCGTTTGAAAGAGACGCGCGCCTGGGCTCAAACCGCCCTCGGTTGCTCTGTAAATTGTAGCACGTGTGGCTTATTTTTTTGGGGGGGGGGGGGGAAACTTCTCGTTTTGTGAAAAGGAGGGAACGGACTGGCGCGTTTCTTTCAGCTTCAGCCCCGCCGAACCAAACCGCGCAGGAAGTTTCTTCTGATATTTAGGTCTCTTGATCCAGCCGGGCTGAAAAGCTCAAAAGATGCTCTGGATCGCGAGGGAGGAGGAGGAGGAAGTGGGCGGAAATTCTGCTAGGAGGATAGTTGGAAGCCGCTTACCCTTCTTAGTAAGAGGCTGCTTTCCCCTGACTCCGGATCCCTTCCTCGAAAGGCTGAGCAAACCTTTGGTCTGGTGCCTGAGGAGTTCTCGAACCTGCCTTGGTCTTGGTTGGTAACTGTTTTTTTTTCCAGTTAGTTGTCTGATTCCTGGCAAAAGGAAGCATCGATTCAAAGCATCAAGGATGCTGGTTGGCAGGAGAACTACTGAGTATCGGCAGCCGCACAGATCCTTTCTGCAGCAGGAAGGAGGTTAAAAAGGGAGGAGATGGAGAAGAGAGGAACTGTTTAAAGAGGGTAGCTTCTGTGCACTCCCGATGCGCTTAGGAGTGGAATAAATAAATAAATACCTGAACTGCCCTTAACTTTAAAAATTGTAGATTTTTAAAAATTAGTGGTCCCCTATGTTGGAATACAGCAACTGCTAATTGTCCTAGTTATAATTACATTGGTCTCATTGCTCTGGCGTTTTATTTTGACTGGACGTTGATGTTTTTGTGAACAAAATGTTGGATGGGGAATTTCATGAAATATTATTTTCAATAAATACCTTAAAGATAAAATGGGCCCCAAATAGGCTTATCTAACTTATCCATTCCAGATCTGTTGGTTCACAACTCTCCTGACTCCCAACCAGGATGGCATAATAGAACCTTATAATGTTTTTTTTTCTGAATGATGTCTTACCCTTTTTGCATATGTCCCCTTCTTTGCAAGACCCAGAGGTTATTTTTGTAGGAAAAAAACCACAGTTCAGTGGCAACTTGAAGCACTTTGCTCTGTGATTCATCTCAGAGGCATTTCAACTGAGGTAGTTAAAGTGGGCTAGTTAAACTAGAGCTGCTGCTCCATTTATATTATGGCAATTCATGGCAGTTTATTTTGGATTAGTTCTAGTTTAGCTGAGTTTTCAATTTGAACACACTTGCTTATTCTTGCTTATTCTTCTTAAAGCCCTGTCAACCTCATCATAACTGCTTTTCTTTCAGGTGATACTAACAGTCAGCCCCCACTGCTGGATAGATCAACTCTGCAACTTCCCAAAGGTAGCACATTTTTGTTTATTTGGGAAGAATGTTTACTGTCCATCACTGAATTCTTTATTGGTGATGTTTCTGCTTTGACTTGCCAACTTGGTTTCTCCCCTCCAGGTTTGACTGTGTTGCAGACTGTATTTATTGATGGTCCACAGCTGGGTGTCTTCTGCACAGAAACCATCCTTAAGGGCATTCAGTTTGGTCCTTTCCAGGGCAAAGTGGTCAACACCAGCGAGATTAAAACTTATGACGACAATTCTTTGATGTGGGAGGTACTTGAAATTGCACCTTCTGTCTTAGAATAGTTGAAAGGTAGTAGGGTTTAAGGTGGGACAAAAACAATGTATATCCCACTCCCATGCCTGCTGAGTATGATACAGCTATGCAGGTTAGATACCAGCCTCTCCATCCCTGAATTTATTTGTTGATTTTTTTAAAAAAATTCTCAAGGTATTTTTCCAAGAAAAAAATATATATAATTATATCCAACTTCTAAGTCTGAATATCAAAAGTTTCAGTCTCTCTTCTGCTTTGTCTGAAGTCAACCATTCAACTGTCTAATAGTGAAAACTGGTTCTATGTTGGGTAACAAGATGTGTGAAAGCCTTGCCCAAGAAATGCCTGGACTTTTGCATTTCTTAAAGATGTGTGTTTGTTTTGCAGATTTTTGAAGATGGCCAATTGAGTCATTTCATTGATGGCAGAGGCTCTTCTGGAAATTGGATGTCATTAGTGAACTGTGCCCGCTTCCCAGAGGAGCAAAACCTGACAGCTCTTCAGTGTCAAGGCGAAATCTATTATGAGAGCTACAAAGAAATTACACCTGGTCAAGAACTGCTGGTCTGGTATGGTGATTGTTACTCACAGTTTCTTGGCATCCCTATCGGCCTCAAAGGAACAGCAGAAGAAAAGCGACCCCCACAGCATAGTGAAGGTCAGTTTGCAAACCTTTCCCCTCTGAATAGCTGGTAAGCAGTTAAACTGCAAACAGTGAGACGTCTTTTGACCATCACATGTTATGAGAGCCCAGCCCCCATGAATCTTTTAGGGAATTGTGCAAAAAAAAAAAATGGTAGTTAGAACAAACCAGCATTAAGTTCACTATGGATAGTGTCCTATGCAAGCAAGCAATGTCTTGATTTGGCCAGCAATCGAGCTATAGGCTTATAGTTGAAAGCAAGGATCCTTCTAAGAAAAACTGAGGACTGAAGTGTTGGGTTAGGGTCTCAGTGTTGAGACACCAACATAGTTCTTGATTGCTGGAGAAGAAGCATCATCTGTGTATTTAATGTTATAACTGAGAAGAAGTGTCACTTGTTTCCTTCTGCCTCTGGTATTGTTAACATTCAGCAGTATAATGACAACAGTAGGATAAGATATTCGGCTCACCTTTTTGTCCAAAGTACCATACTATTTTATAATCTTTACCAAGAGTCCAGCTGGATGTAGGAACTGAGGAAATCCAACCTAAGGGAGCTGGAACATTTTGCCTCAAAAGGCAACTTTTAAATGAATCTTCAGGATTCAGTGTTTTACTTTGCATTTAACTCACTACCTTGTCCCTTATTTGTAAAAATGTTAAGGGATAGGAGTTTACTTCTTTGGTGTCTATGTTATGTGTGGCTAATGTTTTTCAAAGGGGTCCAGTAGCCACACTTGGTTTGCAGAGGCAAAAACATGTGAGCATTAAAAGTGAATGTTGTCATAGAATATATTTTCAGAAAATGGAAAAAATAGCTGGTTTTCAATCAAAATACTGGCAACCCCAGCACTGTAGTTGTAAGAGATCTTTCATTTAGCCTTTCCCTAGTCGTTTCCTTTGTTATACAGTACAATCTTGCCTTCTGATTGCTGCCCACGTCTTTTACTTTAAGTTGTCTTTAGCTCCTGAGAGTGATTTTTCCTCCTTTCCTTGTAGAATCTGTGGAGGGTTATGAATGTGGGCGGTGTGAAAAAGTCTTTGCCTACAGATACTACCGGGACAAACATCTGAAGTACACACGGTGTGTGGACCAAGGGAACAGAAAATTCCCATGTCATCTTTGCAACCGATCTTTTGAAAAACGGGACCGTCTGAGGATCCACATTCTCCATGTCCATGAGAAGCGCAGACCTCATAAAGTAAGGCATTCAGTTTCTTGGTATGATTATACTAGAATCTCTGGGGAGTCTTCCATCATTTACAACAGTGGAAGCAGCAGTGATGAGGGGAGAGGTATTAAGCATAAGCAGAGTGTCATGTTTCAGTTTCTCAGGATTTAGGACTGGAATTTGGGGGTAGGCATTTCTTCATTAGCATAAGACAGAGGAGAGAGATAGTATCTCTGTACTATTTTTCTGTTGGAATTATGCTCAAGTAGCACTCAGTACACAATCTTACTTGGAAGTAAAATCTACTACCATAAAATTTATTTCTCAGTAAATATGGTTCTAGGCTTCTAATCTGATAGATGGAAGCCCAACTACCATTTCTTGTAGTCTGTATTTATAATCTTACCTTATGCTTTGAATTGAAAAGGTTTTTATCGCAAGTCATGCTCTCTCTAATTTTAGTAGCTCATAAGTACATGTGTGTAAGAAGTAGTCTTCTAAATTTTGGTCATTTTATTGACGGAGATCAAGAAAAGAATGTTGGTGACTCTTGCTAGTTTGAGCTGAGAAAGTTCAACTAACAGAGCTAGACTTTCAGCACCTTGTCTGGTTTCAGCCAGGAATCCTGAATGTTACCAGACTTGGGTTGCAAAAATCAAGAAACCTGTTGATGGCTGAAATCTCCATCCTATCATCTAGTGGTTGTCCAGAATTCTGCCCAAACATGTACAATCAGCATACTGATGATATCTCACACTTCATGGTGACAGGTGGTCTCCTCCAGAGGTTTCATATAGATGTTAAATAGGAATGGAGAAAATACCGACCCTTGAGGGATCCTGAAAGGCAGGACTTGGGGTCAGATTGCTTGCTCCTCATCAGCACCAATAATGGCCTTAGAAAAAGGAAGTGAACCAGGACAATACAGTGCCCTCCAACCCCTGGGACCATTCCAGAAGAATAGCATGGTTGATAGTATAAAAAGCTGCTGAAAGAGTGAGAATAGATAGATGCTCTACCACCATCTCGCTCTTACCAGAGATCATCAAAAAGTGCATCCCATATCCATGCCTGAATCCCAAGTGAAAGGGATCCTTTGGAACCGCAGCGCAACCACCTTCACAACCACCTTCCCCCAAAAGGGAAGGTTGGAGTCAGGATGAAAATTCTTCATGTAGGGTGGGATCAAGCAATGGCCTCTTAAGAAGGGGGGAAACCATAGCTGCCATAATGGACTGAAGCACCATCTTCTCCCTCAGAAAGGCATTTATCACCACCACCTGTGCATCATCTTCTGGGAGGCCTTAGCCTGTTAGGAGCACAATGCAAATAAACTAAGCCTCTAAAATGATTTCTTCATTTTTAAAGCACATTTATTTCCAAAAAGTGAGGCTTTAAAAGAAATTAATAGATTATAGGTTTAACATTCTGAGTAGATTTTCACTAATTCAAACTGTCTGACCAAGCAGGAAATAGTGCAATATTTTTTAAAGCATCTTATTTTAATGATTTCTGAGAACTTCCATTGGGATAGATAGAATTTATTTCATGCTATGGAAGCTTAAATGAAAGTGTTAGATTAGTTTTTCTGTGAAGTACATATGATTGCAATTCAAGTAAATACTTAGTTGAAAGTAAGTGCAGTTTAATTTATTGAGGTATACATTTGAGGAGGCATGCTTAGGATATGAGCTGTCTTTCAAAACTATTTTGCCAACAGGATATCAAATTGTCTGGAAACAAACCTGTATATGTTTTTTTTTAAATATATGAATTGTATGTGCATCTGACAGAATAATTGCACATATGCCCCATCATACATAGTGTCTAAAATTGTTACAATCTAAATGATTAGTTTTGCTTGTCTTACTGTAACTTTTAAATACATATGAAGACAGTTTCAATTTAAGACATATATATTTAGACGTTTCATTGTATTCAGTGAATCTTCCTTATAAATAGCAGCACAGACATATTTTCTTAACAAACAAATAATAACCAAAATTGGGCAGAGAGAAGAGAAAAGGTTTTTTTTTCTTATCACAGAGAAAGACATTGTTTTTTGTACCTTGATGGCAATAAGGTATCCCAGATAAATAAACAATGCTAGAATAATTATCAAGAGGGCATTCTGAATCTAATTCAGAACTATATGGTTGGAAACAACTGTTCATATTTGTAAAAGTCGTGTAGTAAGACTACAGCTGCGTGACAGGTATTAATATGCATGATTTGGGGAAAGATGGTTATATTCCTTGGGAATGTCTGCGCCATGTGTATCAGACCGATGAAAGTGATGTTGCAGTGTTAACCCTACTCCTACTGGGACGTTGCTTGCATGCTCCAAAGGGATAGAGTAGTTACGCCTTTTTTTCAAGTTCTGAAGTCCCCAAAAGATGGTTTGCTTCAAGGATATCTGAAGCACTTCTAAATATTTTTTGAAAGGTTCAGAGCCTCACATGTATATTGTTACGCAGTGACAGACTGCTCTAACGTGTGGTAATTCACCTGCATAATATGAATGTTTGCACATTTCTATGTCCTACCAGAATGGGATCTAACTGCTTCTATCGTTACATAATGATTAGATTTTTTTTTCTTATTTTAGTGCTCTGTGTGTGGTAAAAGTTTCTCTCAGTCGTCTAGTCTAAACAAGCACACGAGGGTGCATTCTGGAGAACGACCGTATAAATGTGTATACTGCAGCAAGGTGAGGAGATGTTTCTTGCAATTCTCTTGCAATATTTCAATTTTTTATAAATTGGAATGTTTGGTTCCCTCAGTTAGCCATTTGGATCATCTTTCATAAGAATGCTGTACTTGTGGAACCATTCTGAATTTGCCCTACTACTGTATTTGCCCCAAAATAAGACCAGGTCTTATATTAATTTTTGCTCCAAAAGATGCATTAGAACTCATTTTCTTGTTACGGCTTATATTCGGGGAAATACAGTACTAAATGCGGGTCGGGCTTATATTATGAGCATCCTGAAAAATCATGCTAGGGCTTATTTTCTGGTAGGGTATTATTTTCTGGGAAACACGGTAGCTGCTTTTCTTCAGTTGTGGCAAGGATACTACAACTAAACTATTGAATTAAGGAGCAGTTTTAATTCATAAGCATGAGATTAAGAGTCCCACAGTTATGAATACCGCAATTACTGAGATGCCCCCCTGATTATTACAGAGTTCATGTTTCTGGCATTTTGTTTCTGGGATCTAATTACTTTCTTATCCATTCCCTTGATCTCTGCAGGCCTTTACCGCCTCCAGCATCCTGCGTACTCACATCCGCCAACATTCAGGAGAGAAGCCCTTCAAGTGTAAGCACTGCGGTAAAGTGTTTGCTTCACACGCTGCCCATGATAGCCATGTGCGACGCACGCATAGTACGAAAGACAAAGGCTGTACTTGTACACTATGTGGTAAAACATTCCTAGAGGCAGAAGAATTTCGCTTACATATGAAATTCCACACAACCTTTTAGTCAGCAAAATAATGGTTGGGGTCATATCTGCCTTCCTGTGACATTATGTACATTTTAATATTGTGCTGTGCATGCTGGATTCACAGGTAGGCAGAATGAGCTGATAAGAGGCGTGAGGGGTCCTGAAAGACTATAAACCGTATGGTTGACTTATTTATCAATCAAAATGCAGGACATTATGACCTCTGCTGTTTCAATCAATATATGGCCTTGTCTGCCAACCATTAATAAAAGGTACTGCTGCAACTTAGATTTCAGATTTTTTTTACTGTGGTTATCATGGTTGTGTTTTATGTGACCTGGGAAATAATGATTGTGACTCTTAGCAATAGGAACCTAAGCTAGAGATGGGCATATGTAACTAAAACTTCATTTTGTCAGAGAATATTTTTTCCACCCAGGTAAAGTTTCTACTGATTGTTTTTCTCTGATTATTTCTCATCTTCAGCTTTTAGTTTTTATTTAAGACTGTGTTTTACCTGAGTAGCTTGTATATTTCATCTAAGGACAAAAGATTGGTTTGAAGTAACTTCTGGATTTTATGTTCACGATGCAAATAATAACCATTATCGGCAAAAGGGAAAACCTACTTTTTTTAAAAAAAAAGTCTGCACCTTCTTCCATAATCTCATCCTTTAACTGATCTTGCAGACCTTATAAACAACATCCATCATTTTTTCCCTTAGACTGTTTTCTAAAGCAGGCTAGATTTGGTTTAGCAGGTACTAAACTGGGCATTTTTTGGTTTAGCAGGTACTAAACCAGGCATTGTGACTTTTAAATATAGTGTGTGATTCATATCCATTATAAAGCTGATTGTGGTTTGTTCTATATTGATTAAACTTAGCACAATGGAGAAACTTGGTCTTTATGTGGATTTGGAGCCTATCAAAATTAGCATGGGTATATGTATATAGTATAAGAAAATAAACACAATACTTCCATTATTGATGTATATAGGGCTATTGTACCTTGGTTACAAAAATTAAAACTACGATGAAGAATTCTCTGATACAGGTAATCTTTCAGTTACATTCACAATTGGGACAGAATTTCTAGCACTAAGTTATGGGGTCATAAAGTATAATATCACATGACTGCGTCATTTAGCAATCCTACCACTCCCTGTTAACTAAGGATCCATCCCAATTCAAGCCTTTCTGGCTTGGTCCCTCCAACTCCTGAGCCTCATTTTTGCCAAAGTAAGGGACTACTGCCCTTCCAATTCCCCCTACTCCTGTTTTCCTCATCTCTGCTCTTTTGGCCAACCTGTACCTGCCTTGCAGGTCTTCTTGGCATACACACAGCTTAGCACAGAAGATGCCGAGCCCCAGCACAGCCACCTTTGGAAGCCCCAGCCCAGCAGCTTGGTGCAAAGTGACTTAAAGGTGCATCACACCTCTAAGACTCGAAGAAAGTCCTGAGCCACAGTGCAGTGCAAAACCCTTTGTAGTACAAAGTCCAGCCTGGTCCAGCAGTGCAGTGCAAAGCTGCAGCCTTTCTAGCTAAGTTGCCCACACCACACCCTTTACTCAGAGATCCTTACTTGCTCCACTGACCTTTGCTGTCTTCTTGTTTCCACTGCTGGTGAGGTGTTTCTGCCCTGGTCTTTTGTGAGGCAGCTGCTGGCAATGTATAACCTTCTTCCCTAGGCCTCATGAAGAGACTGCCATGTGTGATTTGGAGAAGAAAACCTTGTTCAAACAGCAGCTGCCTTGCAAAGGGCCAGGGCAGGCATACTTGGTCAGCAGCAGGAGTAGGAAGATGGCAAAGATCAGCTGGAGTGCCAGGACCTGAAAGGGAATAGAGAGGGGGGTGGGATAAGCAGGTAGGGAGTTGAAGCACCTCTGCAGTTATAAGTGTGAGCAGGCTCGCAAGTGCCAAATTTTGATCACATGATCATGGAGGCACTGCAATAGTCATATCTTAAGGGACCAGTCATCAGTTCTTTCATTAGCACGGCCATAACTCTGAATGGTTGCTGAACAAATGGTTGCAAATTGAGGACTATCTGTATAGAAAACTCTGTTCTTCTAACTAGCAAAAGTCTTTTTCAGTTCTGCAAACCTAGTATCTCTGGCTTTTTCCACATAAGGATGCTAAACTTGGAAGAGAACACTATTTGTTGGTTAGGGAACATTTGGCCTGTCAGAAGCTTGTCAATACAGCAGAATACTGGTTGTGGACTGCTTGAGTATAATCAGTTTTTTTCATTTATTTTCCTCCTACTTGATTGTCTATTTAAACACACACACCCCCGCCAGTGTATCCTCAAGTCACTGGATGTTATCTACTGGCTGAACTAGTTAAATAGCATCTGTCTGTCTTCTTATATTACTCTCAAGTACTCATGCTGTTTGAAGAAGATATGTCTGAAGTGGCTGTATAAATAAATTTTCTTAGCATTGTAAACAAAATATTTAAAGCAAAACCCTAAACTAGTAAACACACAATTATAAGAATGAAACAATATAAACGAATCTACTAAATTGCCTGGGGAAAGGAGGGCATGAAAAAAAGTTTGTTCCTAAGAGTTGGATCAATAAATATAACAAAGGGTGGTTGTTTTTTAAAAAAATACTGGTTAAAAGAAAATGGCTGGAAACAGAAAAATGCTAACATGGCAATACAGATAATTATATCCTTCCTTTCCCCATGGAATAAAAATAATGCACACAATTAGCACATTTTATAATGAGTTAGTAGCTTACTCAAGGTCATCCATCAAAAAATGGGAAGTGAGTGATTGTCATTTGTTGATCAGTCACAGCAATATTATGATCCAGTCATGAAAATAAATAGTAGAATAGTGATTTCAAAGTGAATAAATATATATACAGGGATTTACAGTAAAAGATGGCTTGCATTTTAAAATGCAGAAGAAGGTATTTTGTTGTTATGAAGAATGTTATTTTAAAACATTGAAACATTTATTTCAGTCAAGTGGGTGTATTGTCTCTTGCACAAGTGGAAACAATGGGGATAAGATAAGGATTGAGAATTGTTTAAGTATAGTTTGATTCTTAGTTGACAATTGAAATTAAAAAAAATTATGTTTAGGAATGATTTACCAAATGGTTTGCACTAACTTTTCTGTTGTTTATCAGAAATTATGCTAGTCCTGCTGTTTTGATGGTTTGCAATCTTATAAAGAGATGTATTTATAAAATTCTTATATGAATATTAAGACTTGTAAAACAAAATACGTAACTGAATAGAACTACAGTTTTTAAGAAATAAAAATGTGTACTAGCGTTAACGCTGCTCCTTTTGCGTATTTGTACTTACCATAAATGTGTAACTACAAACTCTTTTGCACTGAGCTGGTATAATATGCTTGCAGAGTGATGGTTAAGAATAGATTCATAGTTGTTTACTTCAGAATACAGCTGCTAAAACTATCTTTCCTTGATTTTTAAAGATATGCTGCTGTGTTTCTGTTTTGCTTTTTCCATGTTTTGTTTGCTAAGCATTTTACTTTTACTTCTTAGCCTTCTTCCTGAGAGCATTTGAGTGATGAAGGTACAGGATACAAAATAAAATATTTAATTTGATCTTCTATGTCTCTTTCTTGACATCAGTAGCAAAATTACACATTATTAAGACCACAACTCTCTGAAAATACTTGCAAGGAATTATTCTACTGAAAGATATGTATTTCATACAGTTTATATGGATGACATTTCATGTATAACCATTAAAATATATTTTAATTGACTTCTGACAAGTAGCCTAGGAATGTGAAAAATTATCAGGACTGTGAACCAGCTTTCTATAATTTGGCAATTCTCTAGATTTGTTTCTATAGCTCTTAGTATTTGTAGCCAGAATTTTTTTTGCGGGGGGACGGGGGGGACAAATTGACAGAAAATGAATATATCACTTTTGTTGACACAAACAATGCTTATAAAAATGTATGTAACTACATAAAGGATTCTGTTGTAACACATTATTAATTGAAAGTATTATTTACTGATTTTTTTTAATGTAGAGAAGTAAAAGATCTTTATATGGGCCCAGAGGTTCATTGACTTGGATCCAGGTCTCTCAAGGGATACAGTTAGGGATGTTCCTTCCTGGAGTCAATTTTTGCTAGGTGTTGGTATGAAGATGAGAGTCTTACAGGGGACAAGATGACTATAAGATCTGCAAACATTTTCTAATCCAACACATCTACACACAAGTAGAATTCGTATTATACATTTAGTTTTATCCTTGCCATGAATTTAGGCTCATTTATTGCAAAGTAACCATCGTCATTGGAGCCCTTTAGTGGGCAGTGATAATGAGGTTTTAATAGTGCAAAACCTCTGAAGCATACCTGAGTTGACAAGTCTGATAAAACAACATTATTGCAATTACCTTTTTAATTCTAGGATTACAAATCCCCCCCAGTTCCTCAGTTAATTGATTAAAAGGTTGTAATATATGGCTGCTCTCATACTTTACAAACAGGACATCATCTAAATAATGAACATTTGCCCTGTTAAGCTTGGAAACAAATACAAGTGTTTGTAGCCAAATCAGATATTCATTTCATATATCCACTTATTGAATGTTTATGCTTAGAATTGAATGCACTACTCTTTGAACTGGCTTGATCCCAGAGGGTCAATATGTTTCAAATTTAAGTGCAGAATATTGATATTAGAATAATAGTAAATTCTCAAGATCCCCATTCTATTTCCCTCCTCCGACATGGGATGAGACAGCTTGCAAAATGCCAAACAGCTTGGGCCACTTCCACTTTTGTTTTACTATAGATTGAGAAAGGGATGCCTACAATTTCTTCCCTTTGGGAGTGAAAGGGGGGGGGATTCATTGTTTCAAGACAATTTTAGTCCTGCCGCATGCATACACCCCCCCAACCACCTTCAGTTCTGTTCCTGTAGACATCCTGTTAACTATGCATTATTTAAAAAGTATCTGAATAATTTCTCTCTGCTCTAGGCAGCTAACAATGTAAAACAAATAAAAAAGACAAATGATGCAAAAACACCTAAAAGTATGAAAAGTACCAAAATTAAAAAAAATGAAGCCAATGAATAACAATAAGGTGCTTGATGGCTTTCTTGAAGCTCAAGAAGGATGGGGCTGATCAAATCTCTGCAGGAAGGGTATTGTAAGTTTGGGGCTGGCTATCAAGCCCCTCTCTTTCAGGCCCTCCCTGATGGCAAAGAGAGGACCTGAAGAAATTTGTCCCTATTCAATAGGTAGAGCTATATGAAAGAAAGCAATCTTATCAGGTGACCAATCTGGAGCCAAGCAGGTCTCTAGTGACAACCAGCCCATTGGATCCCAGAAGCAGTATAGCAACTCCTGTAGTTTATTAATTAGATCACCCAAATTTACTGGGACACAGCCATCACTGCCTAGGCAACTACATTCAGAACCAGCTGTAGCTTCCTAATATTCTTCAATATTCTACTACTATCATAGTAATCCAAGTGTATGAACGACTAGAATCTTGTCTAAGAACAAAAGTAATTGCTGCACATTATGTAACTGCAAAAGTGCTCCTAGCCAGAATTGTTACCTGCTTTATGAGCAAAAACAATGTAAGTCTAGGAAAATCCTTAATCTTCAAATCCCCTGTAAACGGGAGTACAATTCCATTCAAAGTTGGCATTTCTCTGGAATGGATAGGTGCACAAACCCAAAACCACTCCATCTTGGAGATACTCAGTCTGAATCTGTTCTTACCTATCTATACCCTGATACCCTCCAAGCACTGAATCAAGCATTTCTGGCACAAGGCCTGTTTGGCCCAGGCATGAAATGTGTCACTATCTCATTGACATATTGATGATACCAGAGCTGACCTGCCCCATCAATATTATGCAGATGTCAAAATAAGTGGTGAGGCACTCCATATAACAGAAGCTTCCAGCAGATTCCCCCTCCTCAAACTGGAGCTTCCCCATCAGGAAGGAGAACAGTTGCAAAAGTTACCAATCCTTTAGAAACATCTCAATAGGATACTTGTCTGATGCTAGTGAAAGCTGATGAAAGGTTGAGGACCAAAAGGGTTGTACTCTTCCAATCCCAGTCTTTCCATAGGCCATCCACAAGTGAGAATGCTATATCCTGGCCTGAAACCTGATTGCTAAGGGGCCAAATAATCTAGTTTGTTTATGGCTTCCTGAAGTTGCAGGGCCACCATTTTCTCTATAACCTTTCCAAATAGGGAAGATTAGAAGCAAGATCTAAAATTACGAAGCATACAATAGGTGGGCTAAGCAACTGTTTCCGGAGTGGAAGGCACAATTGTAATGGGAACATTTTATTACGGTAATTTATATCCTGCCTTTATTACTTTTACAAATAACTCAAGATGGAAAACATATCCAGTGCATCTTCCTCTTTTTATGTTTCCTACAACAACAACTGTGTGAGATGGGTTTTGCTGAGACAGTAACTGGTCCAAAGTCACTCATCTGGCTTTCATGGCTAAGACAGAAGTCATGTCTCCTGCTTTCTAGTCTCGTGCCTTAACCACTAGGCCAAACTGGTTCTCTTTCTCAAAATATTGCTAGCTCTCTCAGTCAAAGTAGTGCTGATTATCATCCCACAGGAGGCTATAACCAATAATGAGGAAAAGAGATACAAATACTGTAGGAAGTGGCTTCACAAAGTGAAATAATATTAAGTCCCGGTCTTATCCATTGGCATTGTACATGTGAAGTCCAACTCCTTTTTAAATCTGTCAGCCAGTCAGTCTCAGAATGTTTCACAGTGGCAGTGATTATCATATTTTCTTAAAAGGGAATATGCCACTTTAAACAGTCGGGGCAACACGGAACACATGCAATCAGAATGATAAAATAATCTCCTTTTTGATATTCTTTGCAAGACACAGTGGTAGGTCAAACCTGACATGGGTCTTCCTCCAATGGCATTCTAGGCATCTCTTCTGCTTCATCTTTCTGTGCTCCTCAGTAAGTCCACTAGCAGCAGTGGGTCTGTGAAAGGAGAGAAGCCACTCCAATGCAGTCTGGTCATGTGCCCAAGCTCCCCCCTTAGTCCAATTGGCAGTCAGATTTTTATCTCTCTTTTTCATCAGAGACAAGTGAGGCAAAAGGTTTCCTGAACAAGTACTACCGTAGATACTCTAAGTAAGGATCAAGAAACTGAGGTTTAACTCAGACCAGACAAGTATTGTTGGGAAATCACCAGCTAGGAGGTTGACATTTAGCTACTATAGATTATGTTGAGCTGTTCCACTGTTTAATAGTTTCACAGTTAGGCAAATTCTCCTTATTTCGTGTTTGATTTTCTGTTAAGCTTCACCCATTGGTTCTTGACTTACTCTTGGATGTAAGGAAGAATATAAACCCACATTCTCTACTTTGTGACATCCTTTCATGTTTTGGAAAACTCCTATTATGATCGTTTGAATGCGCCTTCATAAAATTGGGTAGTTTTGTTTAGACCAGGGGTAGTCAACCTTGGCTCTTTTATGACTCGTGGACTTCAACTCCCAGAATTCCTGAGCCAGCTAAGCTGGCTCAGGAATTCTGGGAATTGAAGTCCACGAGTCATAAAAGAGCCAAGGTTGACTGCCCCTAGTTTAGACTATTGCAATGGTTTTTTCCAAAATGGTTTGAATACTAGTTGCTCTGCAGGGCTGGAAATTTTGATCACATTTTACCACTGCTGTATTTTCTCCAATCCCAAAAGGCCTGAATTGTTTCAAATTAGATATCTGAAAGACTGCCTTTTTCTATTTTGGATCTTGAAATCTCTAGAGCAGTGATGGCAAATCTATGGCATGAGTGTCAAAAGTGATTCACCACAATGTTTTGGGTGATATGCCAGAATTCACTGATACCTGATCACAACTATTCTTGAAAGCACACCCCATTCTCGCAGCATTTTTGGATGCTGTAGAACTGCACAAGGATATGATATGCTCTTGTGTGGCCTCTGGATCTTCTGGAAGATGCACAAGAGGGGTGTGCTTTCATGCAGCCTCTGGTGCCTCTGAAAATTGCATGTATGGGATGTTCTTTTGAATGGTTTTCAGAGGTTTCAGAGGCCACAGAAGAGCATTCTTCAAAGCTGCTTCAAGAACAAAAACCTTATGCAACCTGGAACAGCCTTGGGTAGGCCGTAGGGGCCTGTCAACAGTAAGAGAACACTACCTGAAAGTAAGCAATGCACGGCAGATTCTGAGGGGTGCTGGGCTATGGGAGCAATTGAATGGTGCGATACAGACTTTTTGAGTGGCAGCAGTAGTACTAGGTCTGGAGTCAAGGCTGGGTCTCAACTTCAGGCCCAGCCTTGATGCTTCTACTGTGCCACTGTTCAGGATGGCCTAGATAATGGACAGATAGAAAATGGCTTCTTTTTTGTTTGGAGAAGAGTGTGTGTGACATGCCAAGTTAGACATTTTCTAAATTTTTGACACACTGAGCCCAAAAGGTTTGCCATCACTGCTCTAGAGGCCTTTCTGTAAAAAGATGAGGCATATGAACACTAAAGAGAGGGCCTTTTGTTGATAGTAATCTTAATTATGCAACCATCTCTTGATTCTTGCCTCCTGGGATCTTCTTAACTAATATTCAGCATTGATAAACTTTATTTAACAAGACCATTGATAAACTTTATATATAATAATAATAATAATAATAATAATAATAATGATGATGATGATGATGATGATGATGATGATGATGATGATGATGATGATGATGATGATGATGATAATAATAAT
>NW_015387115.1:460394-484080 GCF_001527695.2 Protobothrops mucrosquamatus
TTCTAACTGTCAGGAAGTTTCTCCTTAGTTCTAGGTTGCTTCTCTCCTTGATCAGTTTCCACCCATTGCTTCTCGTCCTGCCTTCAGGCGCCTTGGAGAATAGCTTGACTCCCTCTTCTTTGTGGCAGCCCCTGAGATATTGGAACACTGCTATCATGTCCCCCCTCGTCCTTCTCTTCGTTAAACTAGACATACCCAGATAGATAGATAGATAGATAGATAGATGGATGGATGGATGGATGGACGGACGGACGGACGGACGGACGGACGGACGGACGGACAAATGATAGAGATAGACCAATTATACAAATCTTCCAATTTCAGTTTCTGTAAATTTTTAAAAATCATATTAAATACAATTTGAAATATATGAAGCTACAGGATATAAATATAGGAAATGACTAAATGTCAAAGAATTTATGAAGAAAACTGCAGGAGAATTGCTACATGAAATTAAGATATTATTACTATGTTCTATTGTTAGTGTTTGTTTAGCAATACAAATACATATCATGTGTTATTTGAGGGTCTTTGTTTTCTTTTTGTCTAAGACTTCCCATCCCATGCCTGTCAGATGGTTAGACAAGCATTTATATACACCTCAACCAAAATAATCAGTATTCCTACTGCATGAAAATGATGGGAATTGTAGCTCCACCATTATTTGGGGAAATACCTTGCTTAGAAGACTCATCTCTAAAGGAAGAAGGTTGACAGAGATCCAGCAAAAGGTCACCACAATAAATTCAACCTGCAGGACTAGCTAATTGATTTCACTTGCTTTGCATGATCTCCTTAAGAGTATTTTAAATGTTGATTGGGGAGTATTCTAAACAGAAACAAGGAGAGGCTTTTGGCAAACTCAAAAGTGTCATTGGGCTTTAAATGGAGAGGAATGGGTCCCCCTGTAATGTGAATGACAATAGAACAGTAATATGGTCCTAAAGCTCAGGCTGAAACAAAAGCAACTAGAGTTAACATCTGCTACCCTTTGGCTAATTCCAGCATGTCACCAAATGGTCTAACCTTTTCTTCCTCTCCCCCACCTTTTTTTTCAATAGCTCTTGCTCTACTGTACTTAATGGAATGGGGTGAGGGAAAAAAGAAAAAGAAGAGAGTTGTTTCTCCCCACGGAATGGAAGAAAGCAGCCAAGAGATTAGTGAGTTACAGATAATGCAGCAAACAAATATTGATTAAACCAAACTGCTCATTAAACAAAGAAAACCATTCAATCCAATAGACTTTATTCAGAGCTGAAGTAATCAGCATTCTTGAATTGCAGTTTCCAAAAGCCAGGTTTGCACATGTGAGTGGGAACCATTTTTTCCACCAGGTCTGTGAAAGTATATGAAAGTATGGAAAAAGATGTATTTGAAATTCAGGATGATGATGCAGTGTATGGAACAGTTGTATCCAAGACAAGGGGTGCCTGCAGCAAATGATAAAATGTGAGATGGTGGCCATATTAGGGCAATTATAGTGCCACATGATTTTTTTTTTGTGCATCCATATAAAACACAGCTGGAGCGTCAATTGCAATGGTGAAACTGTCATATTAACTTTTTTTTTAACCATGCCCTGCAGATATGTCTGAACAGCCCTTACAATTTGCAGTTGGATTTTGGTCCTATCCTCATTCATATCCAGAGCCTGGGCAAGGCTTTCCATCTCCCTTTAAATTTAAAAGTTTCCAACAGCACCTACTTTACAAATAGATGAATAATAAAAGGCAGAGTCTCCCAGGAATCATGTTCAATCTCTGGGTCTTTCTCAACATGTCCTTGTCCTTTTTGTTGAAAACAATACAGTATTGCAATTGTTTGACTTCTGCCTTTTTTGAGGAAGAGGTCAATTTCCAATCTACCTGTCATTCCTGATATTCCTGGTGGTCTCTTATCCAAGCGTAAACCAACTAGACTTTTCCCTGTTTAGGTTTCTGAGAACAGCAAGGTCACCTAGTAAAGAACTGCATTTAAATTATAGCCCAAAGTAGCAACCTCAAAACATCCAGCATTAGGATATTCACTCAACAGGCCAATTTTTTTTCTTTGTTTCCCAGCTACTTCACTTCGTCTTCACAGACTTGTCCGGGATGCATCCTAAAAGCCCTCTGAAATCGACAGAGTTGCACTGCTGATCCGTCTGTAGCCATTGGGATGTAAGGTTGCTTTTTTGGTTTGAGGAGTGTGTGTCACTAATGCCTTGTGTGGTTGGAAGGGTGTCTGGCCTTTGGATTCCCCTCTAATTTCCTGCCCTAGAGCAGCAAGGGACCTGCTGCTGTTGCTGGTGGGGGTCCCTCAAGGAGCTTCACTTTTCAATGTGTTTGACTCACAGACTCTTTCTAAGTGGCTACCTGTCAGTTTCCATTTCAGCCTCACCTTACTGTTTACATGAGTGCTGACCACTGCTGACATATTACCTGTATTGATTCTCTAATAGCTGTCAAGGTGGAGAGAAAGACTATTCTAAGACAAGGCTCTGAGCTCTTAGTCGAGTAGGATCATAAACGCCTCCCCACCCACCCCCCATTACAGCTTCCATTCAATAACAATCTTTACTAAAGTAAATGGACATCAGTGATTTCCCCAGCAAGCTGCCTAATGCAAAGGCCATTATAACAGAGGGAAGCAGTGATAGAGTAAAATTATGGTGGTGGTATCAGTTTCATGTTTTCAAGCATTTCCTTTAATGAAAAGCACTTATTTCTTCCTCATGGTCATAATAAAAGAAACCTATCTCCTTGGAGTTGCTTAGGAATCTCCTGCTCAACCTAAGGGCAGATCTGCCAAGAAAAATAAAAAAAGGTTCTTTCTGTAAATGTTCATTCAGCACAAAGAAGAGCCAAAGAGATTTGAGCTTGTCGTAAATGTGATAATGTAACCTTCGCTGTCCTCTCCTGGTATGTTGGAGTTCAACTCCTTTAATCTCTAAGCAACTAGACTACGATATTATGGTTAACAGTGGCTGTGAAGGATTGGAAATGAGATCTAATATATTTGGAGGGCACCAGGAGGGAGAAGCTTGAGATAAAGCTTTCCCTTCCCTTATACAATTACCTTGAGAAACAATTATACATGTTACAATACTTTATTGTTCAAAGGATCTATTTCCAATGATATGTTAATGCCAGAACCAGTTTTTGGTTCTGAAATTGTCCTTCCTTGCTGTAGCACAGGGGTCCCCAACTCCTGGTCGGTGGACCAGTACCGGGCTGCAGCATGCCATCAACTGGTCCGCACAAACAAGCAAAGCCCCTTCCATGGGATGCAGGCAGCACATAAAGCCACACAACCTCTGGTCCGTGGAAAAGCCTCCCTCCATGGAACGGGTCCCTGGTGCCCAAAAGGTTGGGGACCTCTGCTGTAGCAGATGTCTTTTCAGGGCAGCTGTTGGCAATTTGGGTGACAGAAGAAGCATCCCTTGATTGATCAAAGTTCAGCTGAAAGTCTGTTCTGTATAGTATTTGAGGCTATTGTGGTTCTCATCTTTACCACCCAAGCCTGATGTTTATTAACTAGCCCATTCTACTGGTTTCATTTATAGTACAAGAAAAATTGGAATAATAAAAATTTTAAAAAAGCAAAGCAATGTAGGTCCTTAACTTCAGAGAATGAAAAAGCTTGCACAGCGAAATGTTTGTATCTGTAAAGGCATCTGAACCAGGACTAAGGGATATTATTCCAATTCATTTTGAATTCCATTTCAAAAACAATTTAGTTTGCCTCATATTTCACGCTTGTTATTTGTTGTGCATTGAGAAATGGGTGCTTTAGTGGTTTCTCTTTATTTCCATCCACTGCTTGAAAGAATGTGGAACAGATGACTTTACAACAATGGCAGATGGTGGGCTTGCTTTTTCTAGGACTGTTTTCTTCTTTCCCCCAAGGAATTATTACCTTATATAAATACTTATACCAAAAGCTGCTGTTTGGCATAGCCTAATCTTCTAATTCCATTGTTGTCAGTTAACATCCATACTAGGCTCTAAAACACTCTACTCATATGTGGCAGGGTCACTGATGGTGTAAATTCAAAGCCTAGTCTGTAAAGAAGTCTTATTAATGCATTAGTTAAACATATTAGTATTGATCACACAGAGACTTTCAGTCATAATTTTAGAGGTATCTACAAGGAGCAAAACAAGGGTCAATTGGAGAATAGTTCTATACTTTAGGTCAAAGGTGACTGTGTTCAGTCATTAAAAACCAATCACAATAGATTAAATGCTTTCCTTTAATTGGCAGTATATGGTAGTTCTCCTGGAACATTTAAGGTATGATTGGCTTTTTAGCTTGGCCAATAATAAGGTAAGTTAGTCATTCCTTATAGTCTTTATCTGAGTTCTGAAGGAACATTATTAGCTCAGTTCAAAGAGACCACTTCTATAGAAATCCATTTAACAGTAAAGGTAAACTTTAGATGTTGACTATAAGGATATCAAATCTATGAGATCTGGTACAGATTCAATTCAGAAAACGATTAAATTTTTACTATTGTAGAAAGTTATGTGATGTTTTGGTAGCCTTGATGCTATCAAATCACTCTTTTTATCACTGCAACTTCTTATAGTAGGGTTATTAAATATTTAAGATTTGAAATATAATTAATAATTTGAGAAGAGATAAATGTTTAACCAGATTTCCTTAATGGATTATGTTTTAATATATTGCACCCTGACTTTAGCTCTGATCCAAACAACAGATCACTTACCCTCTGCCCATTTCACATACAGAGGCTGACCAAACTGATTAGCATTGTGTTGCAATTTAGGAATAGGACACCGGTCTCCACTGTCAGGAGCAGTTTCAGTTAAGGATGTTGGACAGATCATTCAGCATTCAGTTCTTCAGATTACTGTGTTGCCATAACCTTGAGCTTCTCTCATTCTGCTTGCCTTCTGTTAGGGTGGGATATAAAAAGTGTGGTCTTGTTGATATTTTAAAAGTTCCTCCAGCATTTATCATTTTTTGAAGACATAAATAAAATGTTTTCAAAGGCAGAGTTGCAAACTCGCCTCACTTCTCTCAGTTAAAAGCAGCAGGCTGTTATTTTAAAACTAGCAGCTTTAAATTTAATTTGATATTTCCCAAGTGCCTCATGAGTAAGGTTTAGATCTCATCATCTCTGCATAAGAAAAACAGACTTGTAAATTTGCCAAGATAGATTGGGGGGGGGGGTTTAAAAAATGTACACAAAGAGAAACCTTTCTTTCATAATGACCCTGGATTATGCTGATGCTTGAGAATCCTTTTTATTATTTAAATAATTTGGCTTAAAACCAATGAGCTTTCCATTGTTTTGGACCTTTACAAGGCTGCTAATGTATTGATAGGAAATAATTTGAGTATTAATTTGAACTCCTTCTAACTGACAAAATATCCTTAAAACTGAACGATTGTTTTGTTTTTAATTGTGCTGAAAGCAAGTATATCAGATTAGCCTTTTCGAAGGCAGGCAGGCAGGCAGGCAAGGAGGTTAATAGTAGCCAATCCTATGAGCCCTCTAGATGGGAAAAGCTTGTACATATATAGTCTAGGGTTGCCTACAAATTGATTATAAAGGTCTGGCAAGAGAGTGTCCATCAGATTGATGGTAGGGGTGATAAAAAGTAGCATATCAATAAATGTCATTCAGAATTAACAAAGCTGATTGGAGTGTAGCTAGAAGGTAGGTTAATTTATCTTCCCACTAGCTTCCTTCTGAGCTAAGCTTTATTGCCCACACTAATAAGGCCTTTGGTGTTTTCCTAATAGATGCCTGGAATCAGAGGCAATAGATTTCAAGATAATCATGACAATGACTGTAATAATAGTTGCTCTCCAGTTGAGGGAATGATGAGTTAGCCTCAAAAGAAGCCTAAGACAAACCTTACCATTTCCTTTCTTTCCTGTAGTTGTCTCCATCTTTCAGAGGTTTATCTAGTCCAGTGGTTCTCAACCTGTGGGTCGGGACCCCATTTGGGGTCGATCGACCATTTCACGGGGGTCGCCAAGCAAGGCTGTCCGCCATTTTTTTGTCCGCCATTTTTTTTGTCCGCCATTGTTTTCCCTTTTCTGGCGGGTGCCTTACCTCCTTTGGGCTGGGCCAGCTGGTGGTCGGCCTGCTCCGTCTCTGCCGCTTGCCAGCTACGCCTCGGCGGGCGCAGGGGGCGGAACCACACATGTGCGGCGCTCCCGGGCAGGGAAAGTCCTCGACTTACGACCGGTTGGGTAGTCCTCGACTTATGACCAGTTTAGTCCTCGACTTATGACCGGTTTAGTCCTCGACTTATGACCGGTTTAGTCCTCGACTTACGACCGGTTGGGGTCGCGGCATTAAAAAGGTTGAGAACCACTGATCTAGTCTTAAGAGTCAGAGCTGACTGTTCTGCAGGAAAGAATTGACACGTAAGGTCAGACACATTCTTCGCTCTCTTGGCTTCAGCACAATCATCTCTGCTATGAATGCAGAGATTCCCTCCGTCTCTAGGGCAGGCTTTACCATTGTTATGGCTTGTGGTAACTGTCAGATGTGTGATTGGCCAGGGTGCCCACAGAGGCAAAACTGACTGGAATAGAGGTATTGCAAGGAGATAAAGTTGGCAAAGCTTTTTTGTGTTCTTTTTCTTCTTTCTTTAAAAGTGGAAACTTGCCTGTATTAGACTGGATTATACAAATACTGTCAAATGCTATACAATTATGAATAAAGGGGCAGTTTTTGTAATAATTTGGAATGGGTTGGGCAGATCCTTTACATTCGAATCTTAAAGAACTTTAATTTCAAAATTCACATTGAAGAAACATTACACAGCAACTTTGTGGACAGTATCATTAAAATACAGTAAGGGTATCCCATAATTGGATGGTTCTCCACATACAATATTTTCTGTCTATAAAATATGAGCATATTAAGTAAAAGGGCTTTAGTCTGTCCTTAATCCTTATTTTCCACACAAAATAATAGTTTAGGAACGTTTTAAAATGGCACAGTCATGACATTCTGAATCTCAGCCTTAAAATGTAATCCTTTTGCATATGGAAAATAACTTTACTATGCAAGGAAGATATTATTACAATATGAATACTGAACCCTGCTTTATTACTTCTCTTAATTACATGGGAAACTACTCGCTACATTTCGAAGTCTTAGGGAATAATTTGTTAGATGGTAGAAAAGATATGTGGCAGAATTTCTGAGAATACATCTGGAATTCAACAGATAGCCATAGCCAAGAGTTCCTTCACTTGGAAATATTTCAGGAGGTTGCATACAACTTGATGAATTGAGAAACAAAACTATTTTGCATTCCTGATGAGAGACTTTTGAGGCAGCATAATAGCCATTATTCCATAAATAGTTGTAATGGGTTTTTTTTTTTGAAGCTCTTTAACCTATTTATATGTAGATGAACCATGGAGCAGTTGCATTCCAAGAAGATACTTAGCAAGTATAGCCTCAGGATGTTGTGTGTATGTGTGCATGCATGCACATCCACACATGGTAATCATCTCACATAGCTCCTATGTTCTTTCTAAGTGAGGGATTCAGTAAGATCAGAAACTAGAACTAAGAATTTTTACTAGGCTTTTAGTTAGCTAAAGACAACTTTGCTGTTATTTGTTGTTTTATTCTACTGTTATTATTTTAGTGTGCCTTTGGTAGAGTTGCAATAAAATATTTCAGGCTGAAATATTAATTATTTACCTGAAGAACTTCTGGAAAACTTCAAAAAATGCATATTCGTGACTTTTAATTTGGTTATATTAAATTATTGTCCTACAATACATTCTGAATTTTCTTCTCTACATTTTTAATACAACATTTCACTACAATTTTATAAGCATCAGGAATATCAGCAAAAAATCTCTACTAAAACTTGGCTCCTTTTATGAATGGAAGGACCTATTCAGCTGATTGAAATGCAGCTTTTGACCTAACAGGCTGTTACTTGTTGCATTTAATTCTTTACATCTTAAATTTAGCATTACCTTTAAACTATCTTTTATCTTACAACTCCTAAGCCAAGTTGAGATGCAACAAACCTTGCTTATTGTTGACTTAAAACCATATTTCAATGGAATATCTCTATTAATTTTTTTGCTAGTGTTCCAGGAATGCAGTTTTGCCCTTGGACACTTTTCATCAATAACCTGGTGTAACATTCCTTCTGCAATTTTTCTGTAGTCTCTGTAAGAGGAAAAGAAAACAGATGGGAAGAACATTTGCTCTTCTTCATTCTGAATGCTTCTTGCTAGAAATTGATTTCTTGATTTTGTTAATGCCTTTTAGCATAAATGCCCCCATTAAATTTCATATTTGAAGAAGTAGCAACAAATCTGATTGACATATTCAAGTATGTCTGTGTGCTGTACCTAGTTTTCTAGTTATGATATTGAACATGTTTCATTTTAAGAGGAATGACCTTGAGTTGTCATTGTATTAGAAATCTCACACTGGTTAGGATGCTTCCATTAAGGTCCTCAGGTAAAAGCTACAGCCAAATCCCCTAGGGAAACATGAGGGATAAAGGAATTTTATTGTCTTCTGGACACTAAAATCCATTTGTTAAAATGTATGGTAAGTGTGATGGAGGAGTTGTAGTTATTTAATTCCATTGTGAAATGAATTAGTAAGAAAGATCGCATCTCATTGATGTTCTATACTATGAAATTTGGGGCTAGCCCTTATCTACAAAGAAATTACTTAATACAATGTGAAGGATACAAAGCATAAAGATAAGATCAACACCCTCATCAACATTTCTGTCCTGACATCAAGCAAGCAAGCATCACTTTGTGTGATCCTAAATACCACCATTTCAGAAGCTATTCTTCAGACTAGAGTTTACTTTATCAGATGGGTGAAATGTTAATCTTAACTTTTATACATAGGAGGAAACATACATTATACAGAGATTCAGGGCCCCCCAAGCTTATGTGGTAAGAGGACTTGGAGCTTATAAACAATTTCTTGTTGTTTCCCTCTTTTTTATTTCTGCCGTCAAACTTTACTTCCCAGAAGAATTAAAATAACTTAAAACCATCAAGCCATGGTTGGACCTGCCTTGTTCATCAGCAAATCTCTGAACATTGATCAGGGCCACAACTGAAATCTGACCAAAGAACTGTGGGTAGTTCTGCATATCACATTTTGTAGCCTGGGTTATTTCTCAATAATTTTGAATGGCAGAAATCAGTGAGCAAGATATGGGTAAGATTATCAAAGTTATAAAAATACATTCGCTAGTTTCTGCTTTTCATGTAACTTAATGTTAGATTTTCCAGAATATTGGTAATTTCTACAAAATAAAGTGGCCTAGAAACATATCCTACAATATGAATAATATCAATTCCTCAAGCAGAACCTATGTAAATTCTCTCTCTTGAATATTTATGAAGATTGACTTACATGGAACTTCCATTTATACTGTTTCATCTTGCAAAGAGATCCATTTTACAGTTTAGTTAGTAAAAATCTATAGATTTAGTGTAATGTTAATACAGACACTGCCACAAAGGTAAGTAACACTGAGTATTTGGAAATTATTTTCAAGTAATGTTACCATGGAATACTTTTAAATCTGTTTCCCCAATGATACAGAGAGGAAAATAGGAGTCAGAGAAATTTTGTTGGGCTCTCTTATTAAAGAATTTCTAATTAGCAAGAGTAGAAATTGTTTGCAGATATTACTACAACCTCAGCTGATAAAATATGATGGTTGCTGTTAACAAATAGAGTTAGCTTTTGATTCAGAATATTTTGCAGATGCAAATATTAGGTTACTTTAGTTCAGTTAACTATCAGACCGTGTATTGTGTAAACACAACCAAATTTTTTACCACAAAAATCCATCCTCCAACTGGAAATCATTTTTACTCTATAAAAGTAGAGATATGGGTAATACTTTCCTCTTCATCAAGTAGGAATAATAATAAAAGAGTATAGGTTCTTTTTTAGCCTTACAAAACAGGCCATAACAAACTCTATGGTTTGTCAAAAAAAAAAAAAAAGACAAGTACAGGTAGACCTTTACTTAATGCTGATTGCTTTGCAATTGCTCTGATCACCCTCTCTAGGGCTATTTATGACCCAGATTTGAAGTTTCCCTGCAGTCACATGATCAGATTTTGGACACCTTAGTGTAGCTAATCACTAAACTCTCTCTGCCACAATCCAATTCCCTGAAATACTGGTTGTTAGATTAGCTGATCAAGCCATGCCCTCCCCGCCCATCTAATATATTGCCCATGAACTTGAGATTTTCTCAACTGAATTTTTCAGTTTTTGATGGCTTCACTATTAGCTTTCAGTACTTTAAAATTTGCCTAATGTGAACATACCTACCTACATATAAAAATATCAGTCTCAGTCTCATCGTGAAGTGAGCTGTGTAAGCCATGCACACTCTATATAAAGGGACATGTCTCTATATAAAGGGGCATGCCAGGAAAACCAAGAGCTAGGAATACCTATGCAGTCTAGATGGAATCCACAGGCATTCTTGGAAATCAAGAAGATTCTGAAAAGTTGTGCTTTGCTTTGATGCATAGTTGCTTCCTTTTTAAGTTTTCTCACTTTGACTTTTTTAAATAATGAGATTGGAAAAGCCTGCTGCGTTCATACAGCTGTTTTCATCCAGTGAAATAACTAGGAAACCTTGACAGAGCTCTGATTAAAGGCAGGTAGTAACTCATTACAATTGTATGCATTCTAATGGGACTTTCTAACTAAACTAGTTATTCTGTCTTCACTTGTATACAATTGTTAGGATCTAATTCCTAAGTATCTTCCTACAATTTTCTTTGTACAGAAATGTCATCTTTTCCTCAAAAGAATCCTTCCCTAGATTTTCTATATTTGATATTACACCATTGCTCCACATTTTCAATACTCTTGTGAAATAACTTAAAGTACATAGTAGAAAAAGAAGACTAGCAGTTCTCTCCCTATATATATTTAAATAAAAGTACTATCCTTAGTATGCCCTTGTACTGTTAAGCATCACTGCCTTATTGATTGAAATTTGGAAGTTAATAAGCTTTGGGCTAATTAATCAGATGGGTAGGGACTGGAACTGCACTGCAAGACTTAATCAAGTCATCAAAATTCTCAAGCCATGGAAAAGGTAATTAGAGAAAATAAATATGCTAGTTATATAGTAACAGGAGCCTAGGAAAAAAAAAATAAAGGAAAGGAAGAAGATAGAGAACCCTCATTTTCTTTTGTGCAGCTTTCTGGTATAAATCAGACCTATGATGAAGAAAGTGCTTCCAGGTTGATCTTAGCAAATGGTGCCAGACAAATGCATAAATCAGTCCAGAAAAGTCATTTAGTTCAGCTTGTCGAATTGACAATGAAGTTATGTTTATTTGAAATAGATTTATTTTGGTACTATGGAGGCCTTCAGCAGAAGCTACTTGTGCACATGCCAGTTTCCTGCAAGGCAGCTTGATTTACTAATGTGTGGCTTACAAACCTAATGAATAAAGTATATTTGTTAAGACAATAGACAGATTAGGCACTGGCAAAAAGTAATGTAAAATCCAAGTCATATATATATATATATTGCACATTTCATAAAATATATTCTTACAAGTAACATTTGTGGATAATATACATTAGATTCTATGCCATTTCCCTCTCAACTTTTTTGTCCATGTTTACACCACTTTCCTGCAAAATAACCAAGTTATTATACAACAATGGAAGAAGAAAAACAAAAAAACCCCACAAGGCTTGTAGCAACATGAAATCTTCAATACTTACATAAAAATGTTGGTTCCAGAAAACTTTATATAATCCAATTTTTGCCTGAATTGGATATTTAAATTTACCTAAGTCCTATCTTAGGTAACCCAGGATGAGTAATGTATGTTTTAATACTTCCCCCTCCCCCTAAAACTGGAGTACTGATTGAAAGGAGTATATTCTTCCATTTTTATGCACCACTAAGAAAGACCTTTCACATTTATCTGACAGCCAGCCCTTTTCCAGAAGCCTTTTCTTCCATTTTAATAGCCAGATAGGTTCCTAGCAAAAGAAGTAGTTCCACTGTCAGCAAACTTTTCAGTCATTTAGTGTTTAAAATTTTAAATAAACAACTTGAACGGAAGCCCAGAAAAACTGACAGCAATTGCAAAGCTTCTCAGCTGATTTTCAATTGTTTTTCTAGAACTGTCATCTGAATATGATCTTTGTGCTGTGCACCAGTTAATTTCAGTTTATTCAGCATCTCATAAAATTTTGAGCAATATGTCCAAATATGTTATTCTCCAGCATTGATCCAGTATCTTTAAGCCTTTATAAGTGCTAGTCAAAAGGCTAAGGAGTCAGTGGCTAGGTCCCTCCCTGTAGAATTATTAATTGTTATCAGAGACATCTATTGAATCTGGATGTTATGTTCTGGTGAAAGTTCAACTGCTCAGACAAAAAGGGTATTTAACATCATGGTGCATGCTTCAACACTTGCATCCCTCGACATTGCGGTTATTATTAACTTCATTTATATAACACAATTTATCCAAAGTAGTTGCCATGCAGCAGAGTTTATCAGAAGAACACAGTGATGCATTTTTCTGGTAACTGTAGCAAGACAAAATGATGGAATGGAGAAACTTAGTTCCATATTTGGATCTACCTGAATAAATCATCTACTTGTAGAATGATGTTAAAGGATTATATTGAAAGAGCAGTGCTCCATCAGTGTCTTCGCAGGCTGTTCATAATCCTTCAAAAGATTCCGAACTCTTGGGTATTTAAGTGAGAAAAGGTCTAAATCAGTGGTGGCGAACCTATGGCACGCGTGCCAGAGGCGGCACTCGGAGCCCTCTCTGTGGGCACGTGTGCCATGCCCTGAAGATGGCGAGGGACTGGCCCCACCACCCTGGCCCCACCCCTCCTAGTCTGCCATGACCACTGCAGCCATGCCGACCTGGCACCCCATGATAAATGGGTTTTGGGTTGCAGTTTGGGCACTGGGTCTCTAAAAGGTTTGCCATCACTGGTCTAAATATTTCTTTTTACATTTCTCCCTTTTGATTGAATGTCTGAAAGCTGGTAATTGTTAGGTTAGTAATTAGTAATTGATATTGTGACAACTGTCAGGGAACCAGTTTGGTGTAGTTGTTAAAGCACCAGATTAGAAAGCAGGAGACAATGAGTTCTACTCTTGCCTTAGGCCAACTGGGTGAACTTGGGCCAGTCATTCTCTCTCAGCCCTAGGAAGGAGGAAATAACAAGCCAGTTTTGACATCTTCAAGGAAACTTGCCAAGAAAACAGCAAAGATTTTACAGAGAGTTGCCAGGAGTCAATGCTCACTTGAAGACGTGCACACAATTGTCTTAATCTCAGTTATTAGTAGGGATAAATGCTTTTTCAAAGCATTGGGCCAAAAAAATCTTGGCCAAAAATGGTGTGCTTGCAGCTGTACTGCAATTCTCCTGCTGGGTCAGGCAGGTTTCTTTCAGTTACAGTTTTATGATCCTTAGGACAATTTTCCAAGGATCGTACAGTATATCAGATTTTTCTCTTTTACAGCTGGAGGAAAAAAAAGATTGTAACCTCAGATTTGATGTTGGAATTGGAATCCCTTTAATGTGTCCTGCCATCTCTAAGCTAGTCTCTTTTTAATATCAGCAAACTGGAAGCTCCAAAGAAGGAAAAGGCCAAAAGAAAGCCTGCTGATAAATGTCATGGTTCAGTGTTGAAGGTCTAATGCTCTTCAATATGTCCCTCAATTGGATACAATGTGCAATGAATGCCGACCTTGGCACAAATGTTCTTCTTTAGCAAACAAAGCTGGGAAAAGATGTAGTTCTGCAAAAGTCTTCTTTCCTTCCTTTCCAACCTTACAGGCGCTTGCCAATAGGGCTTTCAGAATGTCAGAATAACCGACGCCAGAGCACTCTGATTGTGAAAAATTGTATTGCCCTGCCGGTATCTTCTTATTACTTCTCTTAGAATCTTCTACAGAAAGGCATTAACTTCTGTTAGACATGATACCAATACTTTTTAGGTAATGTTATGAAGGATAGGGACTGAGTAAAAAAGTGGCACCCTCACTTTACCATTCCAACATCCTGACAAGATGTACAATCAGAAAACAATCCAACTAAGATGAAGCGGTTACCTCAGCCTGATTTGCACCAACAGTTTGGTCCAAATCCAACATATCTTGAGTTAATGAAAAAATATATCGCCAAAGTTAAGATCTCCTTCAGGACAGTCAGACTTGTTTCCTGGACACATCCTCAGGCCTTTCTTGACAACAAAGTGGAAGATGGTTTGCCATTACCTCCTATTGGAATCCCCCCCCCCATTCTAGAATATAGCCTTGGTATTAATGGTAAGTGCAATCTAAGTGCAATCCTTTTTAGCTTCACCACATCCACCAAGACTGGCTAGGTGCTCTGGGCAAAAAAAAAGAAAGTATAATACATTCAAAATAATACATTCACGTTATCAGATCTGCAAGTCATTAAAATTGTTATTATGTATTTCTTTAATGTTATAATTAGTCCAATGAGTATAGATGCTTCTAATGAAAATAGATGATTATATTTTCTATTTATTGTTCAATGAAAATGTAAATACAGAGATTATAAATCATGAATTTAATCACTATCACCAGTTGGCATGTGCAATATGTTTACTTAAGTGATACATTAGCATTCAGAGGAATCTGACATTTTTATAGATAATGATGGGTTTATCACAGATAATTACTGCAGAGGTGCTCCTCAGCCAGGCATAGCATATCGGTCTGAGTCAAACTAAAGTTTCTGGAAGTCAAAATAGATTACCCTCTTTTCAGTACCATGCTGGTCCCAAATTTCTTACCAAGTCACTGCATAATAATTATAAAACATCATCTAATTAGCAGAATAAGTATTCTAATGTCTGTAATTTATACTATGATATAAAGTTTGCCTGTAAAGACATAGATATGCATTGTGTGATAGAATTCAGTTAAATAAAAAGAACAATTCCATTTCCCCATATTATGCAGCTACAATGTGGTTGGTCTCCCAATGGGACATATTTTTTCCTGCCAACAAATCATTAGTAGAATATGAATACTTTTTTTCATAAATAAATAGGTATCTACACATATGTATCTACATGCCTTAAGAACACTGAGTGACTTGATTCAGTCTGAAAATAAAGTGATAATTATCATCCAAATAAGTACCATATTTATTTCTTCAGATGTAAGAATAACACGCAACAGATCAGAAAAACTAATAGGTCTCTTTGGGCATTATCTTTGGAACACTAGAACAGAGATCATTATCATGATGATAGAACCATATTGAAATGGAACAATTACAAAAATTTACTTCCTTACATTCAGACTAGCATAGATTCAGCCAATTTATATGTTATGCATTAATTTGGAAATTTCCTTTGCTTTCTTAGGCAAGGGTTGCCACATACGAATCAGTAGCACTATATCTGATGCTATTTTTTTAAAAAAAATCTGGACTTTAATATTGTTACAGATATGTATCTATATAGTTGATGAATGGGAGAATAGATCTGCCTACTGTTCCAAAAGAACAGATTTTTAGAAGTACAGTTAACATGAATTGTTTTAATCAGATTATAAGGTCCTAACTTGGTAAAGTGAGATATGGAGTCTCTAATAGGTTATCAAAAACAGTCAGATGTTAGCCTCAATTGCATAATCAATCAGTCCCTTTTTAATGTGCACTGTGCATATGACACACACAATGTTTTAGCTACCAACTTTGCTATTTTGGCTCTTGTTTTCCCCCCTTGTTCCACATGGGGACCCCTCTTTCACTCATCTCATTATAGCAAAAGCAAACAAACTTGTGAATCATAGTTTTCTCTTTCCTCTGAACTGAAAAACTATGTTTACTAATTTCCAAACAAATGCCTGGTTTAGAGAACTCTGGAGCACCATTAGATGATGGCAGCAATACAAAACACTGTAACAGTTATTGCCATCTAGTGCTAATTGGATTTTTGCATTCCTAAATAAATCAGAGTATGAAACCAAACAATATTTTTGTTTTGAATTTACCATTTATTTATTTATTATTTAAGAATTCATATAGTTGCACAACTTGAAAACATGAATTTCTGATGGCATACAATGCTAACCACAAAATTACAACATTCTCAACAACAAACAGGGCTCAAAATAAAAAAAATATTCATTTTTAATTCAATATTTCTTTAATAAAATGTTTATTAGAGCTTCCTATGTATTTGGTCACCCAATAAAGGACACAACAAAATATGCATTTGCTAAAAGATTAGCTTAATCTTAAGCTAAGGTTATCTTAGCTTAAGATGAAGTCAGTAAGATATTGTCAGAATGTGGATTATGACACAGCTAGAGGCTAAATACTTTTTAGGAATAAAGCAGTATATAGATTTGTAGAAAAAACAAATATATATGGTGTAGGAAAATAAAGTCATGCTGATTTCTGCTGGAGAATTAAAAGCATGCATCATGTATCAAAAAAAATTTTTTTCTTCATGTTGTCTGGAATACGACATATCCTATAATGCTGAATGCTTGATGCCAAAAAATTCATGGCATGATACACCAAAGAACAACTTGTAGATCTTTACTTGAGTTTTTCCTTTCTGTGTTGATATATAATTAGCTTCTGAAGCATGTATTTCAGCCAATAAGTAAGGTATATTTATTACATGATGATTACTTTCAAAACAGGAATTCTTTGCCCCCTGGAATTGATGCTTATTAACCGTGGTCTAATTGTCTCTTGAGCTACCATTCATATATTATTTATGGTCATACCCCCGAAATTAGTTCTCTATCTATTTTGACAAAACACGACCACCTTTCAAAATAATGCATGGTTTAAAGATATTGAAGTCTTCAAAACCAGAAAGGTCAGAGGACACGTCAGTCTTCTGAAGTCTTTTGGGAAAAAATCAACTTCTAGCAGGGCAGGCGGGGGAATGGAGAATATGACAGATGACTATATTAGAAAACCTCAAATGTCTATAGAACTAATAGTGGAACTGAACCACAAGGTAATGTGAGCAGAGAGGTTGTGCTCTGTTCAAAAGGAAGGATTGATGATTTATAAAAAGCAGGCTTCCTCAAGTGGCATCTGACAGATGTGTTGGAAGTTCTAGAATATGAAGTGACTGATATTTTGGTTAAGAGAAACTAATGGCTCTTCCTCTTCTTGGGTTTCCTCAAGATCAGAATGTGTTGCTTGCCATTTCCCCTCAAACAGAATGAACAAAAGGATCATAGCCTCAGGTTGCTAGCCATTGAGTCTTCAAGCTAGTGTTTTAGCTTGGGCTATTGATCATTAAGAATTGAGAGTTTATTTCAATATACAGTACATATGATTTTTTTCATGTTAATTTTCAGATTATTATTCTTTATTCTTCTTTTTATAATAGGCCAGTTATGGTCTTTGTATTTTATTTATTTTTTATTTATATATTTATTAGATTTATTATTTAGATTTATTAGATTTATATGCTGCCCATCTTGTTAGAGATGACTCTAGTTTATTGAAACTTACTTAGTTTGAATAAATTAAAATGTATTCTATCTCTCTCTCTCTTAGCCTGCGAGTTAGTGTTGACTCCCGATACTGCCTGAACAAGTCCTTGCAGTTTTCTTAACAGGATTTTAGAAGTGATGTGCCACTGTCTATTACTAGAGCTGAGAGTAACAGGCCCATTCAACTGGCTTTGTGCCTAAGGCAAAATTAAAATTCATGGTTTTTAGCCTAATGCCTTAACTACTATAGTTAGGCATACTAAGGCATAGTATGAAATCATACAATGATTTCTAAATAAAACTGTGTGGGCTATACCTACCTATTCTAACTGGCTCATCTGTAATAAGCAACAAGTAAATGCACAGATGTTCAGTGGTAGAAATACACTGTATGCAGGAGAAAAGCATGAAAATCCATACCTAAAGCAACATGAACTGAATAAGTTTTCTCAGCCTTCTTAAAGGGAAATAGATACTTGTCCTCACTGCAAGACCATTGCATTGTGTCCATTCAGATGATCTTGGGTCATAAAGTATAAAACAAGTGTTTAACTTCTTTTGGAAATACTCAGTTTTAAATGTATTACTGATCAAAATGCTCAGTGACAAGAATATTTAATCAGTTGATTCTTACCAACTGGGCCTAAACCTAGAAACAAATGGATCAATTAAGCATTGATCTACCTGGTCCTAATGGAGTTCTTTGGAGAGTGAATACCTATGTGATCCAATACTTCAGGGCAACTCCACTTTGTTCACATTATGAGACCTAATAAAATTCATTATCTTCCAATCTTTTCCTTTTCCTTCTGGCTACAAAGAGGGTGTTAATTTATTTTTGTAGACATCTTTTAATTAATTTTTACTGGAGCCTGTACTGATTTTATACAAATACCCAACTTAGGAACTGAAAGTATTAAATATTAAATAAGAGCAATTATTTTTAATTTAATGGGAAAGTTATTTGTGAGATCTGTGATATAGCTACTCACTGTAAATATAATTCCTCTAATATATGTTCAAAATTCTTTTTAAGATGCTCATTGCTTTTCATTTATTAAGATTTGTTTTTTAAAAAATCTTGCTTGGTATGATTTGTATTGAAAATCAGCAGAATAAAACTTTGCCCTCCCCTAACCTGGAAGAATTGAGATGAGGGCAATTGCAGTCCTGACTGGGGAAAGGTTATTAAATAAATCTCAACTATTAAGATCTTACGGTATTTCTGGAAAATGTCATTGGATGCTTACCAATGTTCTGAGGTTAGGAAAGGAATTTTTGCAGATTCAAATATGGGAACAAGTATGAAGTAACTGTTGGTCAAGGACAATAATATCAGGTTCAAGTTCAACCTCAGTTATAGAAGGCCATTGGATTACCTTGGGCCAGTCACTGTTTCTCAGCCCAAACGAACCTATGGAGCTTTTCTGAGGAAAAATGGTGGGTGGAGGAGGAAAGGAAGGAAGAAGTATTTGATATACTGCCTTGAGCTTCTAAAGGAAGGGTAGAATATAAATAAGTGCTCTGAATTGGAAGGGATTCCCCACATGTGCCCTGTGTCCTATCGTGGTATTAAACTATGGGGGATGGAGGGTGGGATTTTAAATTTAAATCAGGAATTTTAAATTCAGTGGATAAGAAACAAATGTGAGATTTGTCCAAGAAAGATAACTTTTTCAAAAGTGCAGCATTTGTTTCCCACTATATCATAAATCCATAATGTGCAGATGAAATATTTTCTTCGCACCTTTGAGCATTCTATAAATACAATATGACATAGCAAATTCCACATAATGGTTATTCCTATTTGATCAAAGAACAAATTTAAAGCAATACCAATAATAAGGATATTATTAAAACAGTAGTGGTTGCCAATAGTTTGACATTTTTTAATTATTCCCCCCCAATCAAGTGGATAGTATAGTTACATTATAGTACAGTACATTATAGAGCTGTGGTGGTGCAGTGGTTAGAATGCAGTATTGCAGGCAAACTCACTGCTCACTCCAGGAGTTCGATTCTGAGCAGCTCAAGGTTGACTCAGCCTTCCATTCTCCCGATGTCAGTAAAATGAGGATCCAGATTGTTGGGGGCAATATGCTGACTCTGTAAACTGCTTAGAGAGGGCTGTAAAGCACTGTGAGGTGATACATAAGTCTAAGACTAAGTGCTATTGCTATTGCTATAGCAAGCCAGGTCATCCTTGTTCACATGAAGACAAAACTTAGGTGACTGAGTGGTTTTGTAATTTTCCTTAGAACTAAAAAACAGAAAAACTAATTGAGAACTGAAGTTGGATTCCCAAGACTTCACCTGAAACAACTGTTGTGTCTGGGGATTATTTTTCCATAACACATTTTCCTAGCCCAGACAGATTCTGTGCTAATTTATGAAAACAATGAAGTATGCTACAGTTGCAGCACTTGTCCAGCACAGAAAACCTAATTTATGAATGAAATTAACTAGTATCTGAGACTAAGTGTATTATGCAACTGGAAGGGAGGGAGGGAGGAAGGAAGGAAGGAAGGGGAAGGAAACGAACCCTTTTTATATAAAGAAGAAGTCACAACTAATTACTTTGTTTGTTCAGCACAGAGCCAGTCAGATGTGGATTTCTAAGTTTTGAGAATATTTCTCCAAGGGATCGATGACTTTGAGTCTGATACCGTAGTTTTTTTTACAAATGCTGGGCATAATTCTTTTTAATGAGCTGTTACACCTCAATGCCTTTGAAAAATGGCTAGATTTTGAAATCCTTCTTGCGACAAAGACCAGATTCTTCCACAGCACATACACAAAGCATTATCTTTGCTGTTGTAGGCAAAGAGTCAAACATAGTTTTTCAATCATAGATAACTGCAACCACAAGAGAATAAAAAGAAAGTGTAACTGACCTTCTCACGTGACATTATTGTGATTTCTACAAGATGCCTACAAATTTCACTATTTCAGTTGGATGGCAATAAAAAGTACCTGAGTGAGGTAGATAAGGGTGGAGAACTAGGCTTCAAATAGCACTACTGCAATGGTCTAACATGTGTGGCTGCTTCCTTTCCCATTACTGCTAACACTGTTTATTAGCTAAACAATCTTCCCTCTGTTGTCAAGAGATAAGGCCTTTGGTACTTGGACCTTTCAAAATTCATCCATTACCTTAGGCTATCATGTGGTCTTCACATTCAAAGTATTTTATTTCAGTCACTGAATAGGCCTATATAATAGTATGGCTGAATTGTTATATTATAACTTTGTTTTTATGATTTGTATACTGTTTTATTGGTTCTAAGCTAGCCAGAATTGTTTTAATATGACAACTATATAAATGTGGTAAATAAATAAGATAGAAACAAAAATAAAATGAGATAAAAGTTAAATTATGATATGTGAAATACCGTGGAATAAAGGATTTACTGAACACAGCTAGCACAGGGCACACTGAGACCCTCCATTCCCCATAGTTTAATACATGAAGGCTTGAGTGAAAAGGCACTAGCAAACATTGTAAACATAGCTAGAAACAGACAAATAAAGTTAACAGATATTATTATTACCAAATTGAAGCACATTGAACAAGTCAAACTGTTCCCATTGAGGTCCTGTCAAATTTTGCTAGGTATTAAACTAAGTTAGTAACATTATATGAGAGTGCATTCTTTGTTCAGCCAAAAACAATTGAGACAAAAACATAATATTAAATGACCTGGATATTGAATTAATGAAAGTATACTAAATTGCAGGCCTCCATATGCACGGCAGTAAAGAAATACTTGGGTAGCTATTTCAATAATTAAAGCACCATAAAAACTATTCTCTCACTGACTGCAGAAGAAGTCCCAAAAGATATTTCACTAATGAAAGATGAGGATCTTCGATATGCTAATAAGTTCATACTTGTTTTCACTACCATGTATTGCTGGGAGTTGCAGCTTCTGATTATTATTCATTAGCTTGTCTGACATCTAAACAGCTAAACGGTTGCATTTGAATGGCACTGGGATGGAAGACTACCACAAAATCCCAGAATTATAGGCTAAACCAGTGGTTCTCAACTTTTCTGTCACCATGGAGCCCCTTTAAATACCTTTTGTGGTCATAGACCATGGCCACCAACCACCAAGGTTTAACTCAAGATTTAAATTATAACATTTTTCAGCTTCGCGGATTCCCTGTGACAACATTGCGGACCCCCAGGGGTCCTTGGATTACAGGTTGAGAACTACGGGGCTAAATTAAAAAGTTAAGAAAACATTCTGAAAGACAACAATGCAAATCAATGTCTTCCTTATTTACTTATTTGGTTTCTACTCCAATAACCTGAGCAGCTTTCAAGAATTCATACATTGTTTAATCTTCTAAACAATTTAAAGTGATAAAACTTTAAAATGGATGCTAAAGCCTTTAAAATATTACAACTACAATTAGAATATGTCTTTCTAGACATGGGTAAACCCAAAAGTGTTTGTTTTGCGATATGGGCACTGCCACAGAATTGATAGATAGGATCATATCTGTGGTTCAACCTGCAGAATGTGTCCTATTGAAGTCTAGGAGATTGCAGGAACTTGGGCCTTCAACAAAGGCCTATTGCTGTTTGTGTGAGTAATTTAGGCCCAAGATATATAGGGGTTTATATACTAAAGTGTGCATCTTTGAATTTGGGTTATCACAAGTAGCAACCAATACATTTGAATGTGCAGCAATGTGGCAATTTTGATTTGCATTCTGTGTCAGCTGTAATTTCTGGAAAAATTTTCAAGTCCCTCCCCCTACTTCAAGTATGACTTTGCAATAATCTTTGAACTCTCAAAGCCTTTCCTCTAACAGGTTCATATTCAGTAAAACTATCATTACAAGAGGGTCAATCAGAACTGTATCTAGTTGTTTCTTACAAATGGTTCCTATTCAGAAGAAGTTCTGGAAATCACTGAGAAATACAGTATCTTGCTGTGTCTGACTAAGAGGTCCACTTGAAAAAATATTTTTGGATTGTGCCTTGATAATACAAAAAGGCTGATTCTGATTCTGAGTGTTCTGATTCTGAGAAGGGGGTATTATAGAAGTATATCACCATATTTACCTCCTTGCCTCATCAATTCATTTCATGTAATGAATATGTAATTCTTGAAGTCTGAAAAGGGTGTGCACTCATATCCTATCATTAAGGCTATACCACAAATTTCTCTGTGTGAACAAACATATGATACACATTTTATAGCAAATCAAATTGGAGTATAAATATATATGCAGATCTATCTGCTTATGCAGTTCTTCAATATTGTTTTCCTAGCTATATCTATGAAATAGGTTTTACTTTCATGTAAATAGGCTTAGTATTGGGGTATAAGTCATTCTGTTAACTGGATGAGTGATCTTTATTCCTTGGAAATTGTCTCTTGAAATATAGGCCCTGGTATGACGTACAGCTTCTTCATTAATCTGGTTCTCAGAATGTGCAGTCTATTTAGCATACCATGCGTAAAACAAGCTATGGGGTCAGTTTTAAATAGGGTTAAATCCCATTGAACATGATGCCTATTTCTGGAGTAAAGCACACATATTATACTATTACTTTTTATATAATAAATTTAACTCTATATAGTAAATTATTTATTTTTGAAGCATCATCCCAAATATGGTCCCTTAGAAAGGCCGTTCTTTTCAGGAAACTTCATTCACAGTTAACCTATTACCTTAGGTTATAATCTTATAAATGTGAATACTACACAGTGATTCAACAGCTTTAGTTCTTTTCATATTGTTTTACTCACCAATCTTCTCTAATTGCTCAAACCAGTTTGCATTGTGTGTTTAGATCTGGCCCCTTAAGGTTTTTATTGTAGCAAAAAAGCTACCTCCCTATCAGATTTTTCTAACAAAATGCTACAGATGAAGCCCATCACTTTAATCCTGCTGAGCTATTGTTTGATTTCAAGTGCATCCTGTTTCTAAATTTGCCATCTGTGATGGATCTATGCACATATAACCTGAAAAGCCCTCATCAGACCTTTTGTTAGGCAAACACAGGAATCTAAAAAGCTCTTAATACACAAAGTCATGGCATTAAAATATTAATAAAAATATTTTACACTATAAATCACATCAAATTCTGTTAATTTCTGTTCTCAAATTCTGAATTTTACAGCCAGATTATTTTTTGTTGTGGATATTTCTTTTACCAAATATT
>NW_015387115.1:486020-513979 GCF_001527695.2 Protobothrops mucrosquamatus
GCAGGACTGGCCTAGGGGTATTTTAAAGGGGTTTTAAATTAAATTTTTAGTAGAAGCGGCCAAATTTAAATAGTTATTTTTAATCTTTTTAAATTTTGTATTGTATCACTGTTTTAAACTGGCTGTAAGCCGCCCTGAGTCCTCCGGGAGAAGGGCGGGGTATAAATTTAATAAAATCTAAAATCTAAATCTAAATCTTCTTTGTGGCAGCCCCTGAGATATTGGAATTACTGAAATAGCTGAATTATTTCTAAAAAGATAATGACATTAAAAAGTAACAAACACAGAAAATATTGTGGCAATATAAAATCTACCAAGGTTATTGTGGCATTAAAATATCTATTTGATGCTGGACAACAAAAGTCATCCCTTTCAAGATCTCTCTCTCTCTCTCTCTCTCTCTCTCTCTCTCTCTCTCTCTCTCTCTCTCTCTCTCTCTGTATGTATGTATGTATGTATGTATGTATGTATGTATGTATGTATGTATGTATGTGTTTGTCTGGGTGTCTGTGCGGGTGGGGTCACTGCATGGTACAATCTACCTCACATTTGTGGAACATCTTTCAGTTTCTCAGCTTCCCAAGTTGCATTGTCTGCATACCAGGTAACACAAATTCATGTCTTCAACCAACACAACTCTAACATCACAAGCAAACCTATATACTGTATTTGTCCATAAACAAAATAAACATTTAATGCATTTTGTATGAATCAAATCATTATGGTTTGTAAATCATGATGAACGGCTCAGCAGCTTGTTCAAAACCTACCAACTGTGATTTATTCAATACACCATGTTTAAATAAGCCCAAGTTATAGAGTTATGTGAACCAGATCAGCATGATCCCAAAAATGCATATTGCTTGTTTTAGTTATATATAGTACGGGTGATTTGCTCAACTCTGATACCTAGACCACTCAGTTTCTAGGGTGAAGAAATTAAATGATTGTTAGTGAAATATGGAAGCCATATTATTTATAAGACATCAATAGTACAAGTTAATTTTCCAATGCAAAATAGAATTTCCCTGGTGGATATTTTTAAGCCGAGAAGGATTTTGTATCAATGGCCCAACTGTCTATCAGCCAGTAGAATAAAAAGTGTTAGTGGAGTGGATTTGCCTTCTCTTTCCCCACTGCTCCTTTCAAACACAAAGAAGCAGAAGCAGAAATGGAAAAAGAGAATAGGAAAAACCACTGAAGCTGGGTTTATAAAACACACCTAAGAGAAGGGGAACATTTCTTTTTTGAAATAGGAGTTGTACAATTACTGAAATAACTGAATTATTTCTAAAAAGATAATGACATTAAAAAGTAACAGACAGAAAATATTGTGGCAATATAAGACTGCTCATAATTTAACACTGCTATCAGTTAAATGACTAATGGTGGAATTTAGCATATTTCACAAATATTTTTTATCTTAATATAATTTTTAAAAATTCTTAACATTGCAAATCTATGGCCATATAATCCACTGAATTTAGTCACTCTTGAGAATAGAACTGCATTGTTAATATAGTTTTGAAAAATCTTAAATGTATGCTCCAGTTACAGTTGATGTACAGTTTAAATCATGAGTTTCACATATGGGAGATTTAAATATATTTGACTCTATCTGAAAATTGATCAGACTTAGAACTATCATTGATCATTGACTCTTTAACAAACATTCTCATCTTCCTGGCTATTGCTGAAATGTTGTCGTTCAGCCCTTGCTGGAACCTTTATCAATTAGTTAATGAACCAGAAAACAATCTTGATTAAAAAAAGCTATCATCAGAAACTTAATCAAAGAAAAGTAATACAGTGCTGGTTTTATACATTTCATGGATTTAAGAGTTCAGAAAATACTAATTCTAAGTAACACTTTAGGAAACTGAAAACTCATCTGCCACATGACTCCAGGACACTGCAACTGACATAAATATGAGTCAGTTGCCAAGTGTCTGAATTTTGATCATGTGGTTTTAGAAATGCTATAACAACCATGTGAAAAACAGTCATAAGTCACTTTTTCCAGTGCTGTTGTAATGGCACTATACGAACTATTGTAAATCGAGAGCTACCTGTATTAAGGAACGTTTACTCATCTGTAAATTCTTGTTACAATCTATGTTGAAAAATATATGCAAGCATCACAGACAAAATTTAGTATGTTTAACTTTGCATGTGTTTTACTCCAATCTCCTTTCTATGTTGAAACAAACATCTAATCTGTCTCCATTGAAGTTAAATACATCTACATAAATCTAGTCAGAAGTCCTAAACCACAGATTATGGCAGAGATGAGGAATTCATGAACTGCATGTGGCTTCCTGAGTCCTCCAAGAACCTTTTTTTCCCAAACAGGAAAGTGGATCAAACATTCAGGCTGGATATTACAAAGGGGAAGAGATGGTAATTTAAAATCATACTGGCAAACTCTTCTTCCAAGCATTCCTCAATAAAATATAATTGATAGGCCTCAGGCTGTGGGAGTTGAAAAGAAAGGTTCCAATTCCATCTCCTTGAGTACAGGTTCTCCACAGGGCTGTGTCCTGAGTCCGCTAATGTTCACCTTGATGACCCATGACTGCTATGCCAAATCTGCTACAAATCATATTATGAAGTATGCAGATGACACAACAGTGGTGAGTCTTATCTGGGATGACAATGAAGATGCTTATAGGGAAGAGGTGAAGGCTCTGGTGGACTGGTGCAGTAAAAGTAACCTGGTTCTAAATGTTGATAAAAGAAGGAGATCATTGTAGATTTCATAAAGAGCCGGCATAGTCATACTCCACTCAATATCAAGGATGCAGCTGTAGAGGTGGTCAACAGTATTAAGTATATGGGGGTGTAGATAACTAATCATCTGAATTGGTCTCTCCACATCTCATCCTTAGTGAAGTATGCAAACCAGCGTCTGTTTTTCCTGCGTCGGATGAGGAGAGCACGTCTCTCTCTTTCTGTCCTGGCCACTTTTTACAGAGGCACGATTCAGAGCATTTTAACAAACTGCATCATTGTCTGGTTTGGTGGCAGCAGTGCCTCAGATAGAAAGTCCATAGAGAATGGTAAGGACTGCCGAGAAGATCATAGGAAGCTATGATCATTCAGGATGATGCTTATAAACGCTACATGCTTAGAGCTCAAAGCATTGTTAGAGACCCCACACATCCACTTTATGGTCTGTTTCTGTTGCTCTCCTCTGGGAGGAGATTTCGAAGTATTTCTAGCAGAACTACCCGATTCTGTAATAGCTTTGTTCCCTATGCCATCCGTCTGGTAAACTTGCAAGATTCGTTTTTCTCACCATGCACATGTATACATAACCTGAACTAAACTGTTGTTTCTCTGTGTCATATAATATATGTGGGTATATGCATGTTTGTTTGTTTGTTTGTTTATTTATGTCATATTTATGTAGTATATATCAGAGGTGGTGACCCTTTAAAGAACTGAGTGCAACGAAATTTCATTTTAATATATGCTGATTAGTGTACATTCAAAGTGACAATAAAGTTATTATTCTATTCTATTCTATAATTGGGAAAAGCTCCTCTGTCTGGGGACTAATTTGGGGACTGTCTGACACTAATTTGTTCTAGGGAGAATAGTTCAGACATGTAGATACATAGGAAACACATATATTTCTATGGACTCAACGTTTTTCAACACTGGACAGAAAAATAAGTAGGAAAAAGGGTTACCTTCACAAATTGAACTAAAATTTGATTAGCAACCTAATTGTATATAACTCTTTCACTCAGGAGCCCAGAAGTATTGCGTTTTCAAGTCTTATCAATGTTATTAAGTAAGACACTGAATATGAGTCATTCAATTTGTCTGGTTTCTTGTTAGGTTGCATTAAAATGATTCACTGGTGCCACCTGCAGAACAAGAGTAGTATCTGGAGTAAAATCACTATCAATATAAAAAGATATATTGGGATGTTTAGGGATCTATACAGATCATCACTAATTTAGCTATGTAGATATAAATGAAGATTACGGTAGTCCTTCCTCAATAAGCAATTATTTTGATGTAGACTCTGTGAGAGGATAATTATAAGAATCCATTATAAGAGTAGAAAGAGTACAGAGAAGAGCAACAAACATGATTAGGGGACTGGAGGCTAAAACAAGAGATAAGATAAGATAAGATAACATTTACTGTCATTTTTTTTACTGTGGGCACAACGGCACACATCAAAAATGAAATTTAGTTGCCCGCTCTCAAAGTGAAACACATACATGACACACACCTAAACATACTATATACAACATATGTATAGACCCACACCCCTACATATACATAACAATAAATATTAAATACTGTCCATCTTGAATATATAATGGAAGGAGGAAGCTTGAGAGTTCACAAGGTTAATGCTGTATGGAATGAAACTATGGATGAATCTGGATGTTCTGCTATGGATACCACGAAGCCTCCTCCCAGAAGGTAACAAGGAAAACAGGTCGTGGAGAGGATGTGTAGTGTCCCAGATAATCGTACGGACCCTGCTGAAGCAACGCTTCTGTGCTATGTCCTGGATGGGAGGGAGGGAACTGCCAATGATCTTTTCAGCCATTCTCACCACTCTCTGCACTGCCTTCCTGTCTGAAGCAGTGATGCTTCCAAACCAGACTGTGATGCTGTATGACAGGATATAAGGAACGGTTGCTGGAATTGGATATGTCTAGTTTAATGAAGAGAAGGACAAGGGGGGACATGATAGCAGTGTTCCAATATCTCAGGGGCTGTCAAGCTATTCTCCAATATCTCAGAGGGAGTCAAGCTATTCTCCAAAGCACCTGAAGGCAGGACAAGAAGCAACGGATGGAAACTAATCAAGGAGAGAAGCAACCTAGAACTAAGGAGAAATTTCCTGACAGTTAGAACAATTAATCAGTGGAACAACCTGCCTCCAGAAGCTGTGAATGCTCCAACACTGGAAGTTTTTAAGAAGAGACTTGACAGCCATTTGTCTGAAATGGTATAGGGTTTCCTGCCTGAGCAGGGGGTTAGACTAGATGACCTCCAAGGTCCATTCCAAGATGCATGGAACACTGTTACCTTCCTACCAAAGTGGTACCTATTAATCAGCTTGCATTTGCATGCTTTCAGACTGCTACCTAGTGGCTAATTATAAAACTATCATAATCTTCATAATCCTGAATCAAACCGCCGCAGAACTAATGGACACCTAAGACATAGCTTATAGCTGGTTGTGTCATTAAATTATTCCACTATGTTATCTTGCCATACCTGCTGCAAAGGAGAAGAATGGAGGCAGATAGTACAGTGTATCTTGTATTAAAAAATAGAAGTGACTATGTTGTAGAATTATATGTAGAATTACACACACACATGAAATATAACATATAGATATTTTATTTTATTTTATTTCCTCTATAGAAACTGTTTTTCTTTCTTTCTTATCTTAGTATATTCAGTGCAAATTAAAATGCAGTTTAAATCATAAAGTAAAGATTGCCCCCTTCTGGGCAACTCTAAAACAACTTCTGTAGATTCAAACCATGAAATCTCCATTTCTGTATTATTTTTAAAAACCTAATTTTTAAATCACGATTTTTAAACTGTATCTAGTCTTTTATAATTCATAAACTTTCAGTGTCCTTTGTGGTAAATGTTATGTTTTAGTAGTTAAGCAAAGTTAGTGTGTTTTGTAGTTTATAATCCAAAGAGAACAGTTTCATATATCATTTTATTTTAAGAGGAAATGCAGTGTTCCAAAAAGGGGAGAGTGAACAGAGACCCATGGACTACACGTAACTCTGCTTCCTATGCTTCCCCAAGACTGGGCTTCTGAAATTTGAAGAAAAAAAATGGGAATGTGATTTTTTTCTCTTTTCTCATAAATTAATAAGTATGTTAAATGTCTAATAGGGCTAGCATGTTTGCTAGAAAATCCTCCAAGAATCTCTGAAAAACTCTTTTGCCTCTTCTTCCCTCCTTATGGCCTCAGACAATAAAAAACGACCTGCCTAGTTCTAAAATTAAAAAATGTGGTACAGGTACATACAGGTAGTCCTCAACATACGACCACAATTGAGCTCAGGAAAGGCAGTAATTTAAAATCATACTGGCAAACTCTTCTTCCAAGCATCCCTCAGTAAAAGGTAATTAGGAAAAGCTCGTCTCTCTGGCTGACTAACCATTGAAAAACAAGCTGGGGAAAAACCACAATGTGTTATCACTGGCTGAAAAAGTATGCCTATTTCTGGTCCATGGTTTCAAGTTTAGTGTGAGCCCAAGTCAGTTATGGTTTGATCATGCAACAGTGGCTTAATCTGACTCTCAAAGCAGAATTTAATAAGTCTAATTTTTTTATTTTTTAAATTCCAACATAGGATTTTTTTCCTGCTTATTTCTGATTCATGTAAAAAGTGTCTAAAATCTATAATACTTCATCATCCATGTCTTAGCTGGGAGCTGCAGTCCAATGTGTCTGGAAGGTGAAGCTGGGAATGGTGCTCTAAAATGTTATGTTAACAACTCATGTTGTTTTCTCCCTCTTAGTAATGTACGTAGTCTGCCACTTCCCTAACCATAGTAGATTTCTCTGTAAATCATGAAGCACATCTCTGTGGGTAATTCTTTTCTTTTTCCTTTGCCTAATCTTCCGATTCAGTCTTTTGAAGTCTTTCGGAATGGGCAGCTTTAATAAATCTAATCACCATCACCAACATATCCATCTTGGAGGAAAGGGCCTTTCCCACTGACTCAAACTGGGAAGGAAAGGAGCCTTTAGCTTGTATAGGAATTAATCAAGATGCTCTCCATACAAATGTGTGTATTCTGAGAATAGAAGAGGTCATATACTGATAATAGATTCTAGCGTATTCCCATGCAGAAACAGAGTATGAGAGAAAGAACAGCACTTTGCATACACATGAAACAAAGAATAGAATAGAATAGAATAGAATAGAATAGAATAGAATAGAATAGAATAGAATAGAATGGACCTTGGAGATCTTCTAGTCCAGCCCCCTGCTCAAGCAGGAAAACCTATACCATCTCCAACAAGTGATTGTAGTCTCTTTTTAAAAATCTCCCATGATTTCTGGGGGCCAGCTATTCCACTAGTTAATTGTCCTCACTGTCAGGAAGTTTCTACTTAATTCCAGGTTGCTTCTCTCTTTGATCAGTTTCCAACCATTGTTTCTTGTCCTGCCCTCTGGTGCTTTGGTGAATAACGTGACCCCCCTCTTCTTTGTGGCAGCCCCTCAAATACTAGATTACTGCTATCATGTCTCCCCTATTTCTTCTTTTCTTTAGACTAGCCAAACCCAAGTCCCGCAGGCGTTCTTTGTATGTTTTAGTTTCCAGGCCTTTGATCATCTTAATTGTTCTTCTCTGAATTTTTTCCAGACTCTCAACATCTTTTTTGTGATATGGTGACCAAAATTGGCTGCAGTATTCCAGGTGTGGTCTTACTAGGGTTTTATAAAGTGGTACTAGCACTTCGTGTGATCTTGATTCTATGCCTCTGTTTATACAACCCAGGATTGTATTAGCTTTTTTGGTTGCTGCTGCACACTGCTGGCTCATAGTGAAGTGATCGTCCACTAGGACTCCAAGGTCCCTCTCACATTTACTGTTTTTAAGCCAGGTCTTGCCCAATCTGTACTTGTACCTTTGATTTTTCCTGCCTAACTGTAAAACTTTGCTTTTCTCCACATTGAAACTCATTTTGTTGAATAGGGCCTATTGTTCAAGTTTGTCAAAATATTTTGGATCCTGAGTTTGTCTTCTGGGGTGTTGGCTACTCCTGCCAGTTTGGTGTCATCTTCAAATCTGATGAATTTCCCTTCAAATCCCTCATCTAAGTCACTGATGAAGATATTGAAAAGTACTGGGCTTAAGACGGAACCTTGTGGTACCCCACTGCTTACTTCTCTCCATGTGGATGTAGTGCTGTTGAGAACTACTCGTTAAGTATGGTTTGCCAACCAGCCACAGATCCATCTGGTGGTGATGTTGTGTATTCCACCTTTTTCTAGCTTATCAAGGAGTAGGTTGTGGTCTACTTTATCAAATGCCTTACTGAAGTCTAAGTATGCTACGTCCACAGTATTTCGCTGGTCTATTAGTTTAGTCACTTTGTCCAAGAATGAAATAAGATTGGTTTGGCATGATCTGTTTTTAACAAACCTGTTCTGCTTACTATTTATAACTTTGTTTGCTTCTAATTGTTTGCAGATCTGTTTTTTTATTATCTTTTCTAGGCTCTTCACAGATATTGATGTTAAACTGATTGGTCTGTAGTTTCCTGAGTCCGTTTTTTTCCTTTCTTGAAGATGGGAACCACATCAGCCCTTTTCCAATCCTCAGGTACTTCCCCGATGCTCCAGGATTTTTGAAAAATGTGGTGCAATGCTTCTGAGATAACATCTGCCAGCTTCTTCAGAACTCTGGGATGTAATCGGTTAGGTCGGTTAGGTGTTCTCTTATCATTTTCTTGCTTATTTTAATTTTTGTTTCTAATTTGTCTTTTGCAGTTTTTTTTGGTATGCTGGGCTATAGTTTCTTTTTGTGTGAAGACTGATGCAAAGTATGAGTTAAATAGTTCTGCTTTCTCCCTGTTGCCTGTTATTTCCTTGCCATCTTCTCTCTTTAGTGGACCTACGGTTTCCTTGACTTTTTTTCTTGTTGTTAATATGTTGGAAGAAACTTTTTTTTATTATCTATGATTTCTGTTGCAAGTCTTTGTTCGTTTTGAGCCTTTGCTTTCCTGACTTCATCTTTGCATGTTCTAGCTGTCTGCTGATAATCGGCCTTAGTTATGTGCCCCTCTTTCCATTTTTTTGTATTTGTCCTTTTTGTCTTTCAGTTTGTCAGAGAGACCTTTGTGCAGCCATGCTGGTTTCTTCTTGAATTTCTTATTTTTCTTTTTCAGTAGAATTGTACTGGTCTGGGCTTTTATGATCGCATTTTTCAGAGTTTACCACGTTTCTTGGGTTGTTTTCCCCTTTAGGATTTTCATCCATGGGCTCTTTTCTACCCATATATATGTTTGAATCAAAGATTATATTTCATTTAAATCTTGTCAAAAGTAGAAGCTGAGAGAAATCTGGAGAGACTGCATTCCACTTAAATGCTAAGGAAGCCTTCCTAGTGAAATAGTCAAAACCGGGAGCTAATAATGGGTGCCCTGCAGCTGTGCACTGAGCTGTTGAGCAGGATTTCAGTTTTAAAAGGAGTACTGTTATGTGAAGGAGGTTGTGTGGATTTTGTCTCTCGTTCTTTGATATTGCCTTTATAGTGTAAGAACAGTCTATGAATTGTCTCAAAATCTTTCTTTCACATGTCAGTTCCAGTTTTGATTTAACACTGGCATCTAAAACTGGATAATTTATTTTCCAATATAAAATCCAGCCTTGTCTGAGATTGAGCTAATATTCTGATCAATTTGTAAAAACTAACCTAAGAGTTAGTTAAAACAAAAATTACAACAACTTTTTTTTTCAAAGCATTAAATAAAGAAAGAACTGTTGAAAGAAAAACCTTCATCAGGTTCCAGTCCAAGCCGGGAATAAACAAAATGGAGACTGCTTTAGAAAGAAGGTTCTTATTTATTTAGCTGCCAGAAACTTCAGTGACAGCAACATGTTTCTGGAGTGGCTGATCACATGGAGCTGGGAGTGATGGCTTTTTATACCTTTTTGGGCTTTTGTGTTTGGAGTTCTTCCTGTTCTTGTGGCATGAACTTTGACCTGAGATTCAGTGTGTCCTTTTGGTATTCTTTGGTTAATCCTATTGTTGAAAGAAAAATCTTCATCAGGGTCTAGTCCAAGCCGGGAATAAACAAAATGGAGACTGCTTTAGAAAGAAGGTTGTAGTTTATTGAAGAGCAGAGCCAGACAGAAATGTGGCTCTGGGAAAGCTGATCACATGTTGCTGGGAGTGGTGGGTTTTTATACCTTCTTGGGCTTTTGTGGTTGTTTCCTGTTCCTGTGGCATGAACTTTGACCTGAGCTTTGGAGTGTGTCATTTTGGTATTTTGATGGTGGTGGGTTAATCCTATTACGTCCTTAAGGTCATGTCTTTAGAGTTTGGGTGGGGTATGTAGATTTTAGGGGGTTTTGTCTTTCTAATCTCATCAGCGTGTTCCTGAATAGGATTATCAAATCTGCATTTCTACAGACCTGGCCTCTGCCTGGGGGAGAAGCGCTGGGGCTGGTTTCTGGGGGCTGGTTTCTGTCTTTTAAGATTTTCTTTCTCCATTACTGTATTCCTTTGGGAAATATAATATTCTGCTTTTTAATATTCCCCCAAATATTTCTTTCTCTGAGGGGAGTGCTAATTGTAGGAGCATCCCCCCCCCCCGAGAAAGAAATATTTCTGCTTGAGGCTATTAAGAAAACCTGGGCCTGCTTTTCTGCCTTTTTAATATTCCCCAAAATATTTCCTTCTCCGGGGAGATGACTTCCCACAGAACGAATGGAGGTTTCTATAAGTCATTCTCCTGAACATTCTTTTAGCCCAGTGGTTCTCAACCTTTTTAATGCCGCAACCCCCAACCGGTCGTAAGTTGACGACTAAACCGGTCGTAAGTCAAGGACTAAACCGGTCGTAAGTCGAGGACTACCCAACTGGTCGTACGTTGAGGACTTTCCCTGCCCGGGAGCGCCGCACATGCGTGGTTCCGCCCCCTGCGCCAGCTGAGGCGTAGCTGGCAAGCGGCAGAGACGGAGCAGGCCGACCACCAGCTGGCCCAGCTCAAGGGAGGTAAGGCACCCGCCGGAAAAGGGGAAAAAAATGGCGGACAGCCTTGCTTGGCGATCCCCGTGAAATGGTCGATCGACCCCAAATGGGGTCGCGACCCATAGGCTGAGAACCGCTGTTTTAGCCAGTTCTCATTGTTTTGTCTTCAAACTAGCTATGGTAGCAATTATATTTCTACTGTTTGGGCCATCATCAACATTAAAAAATTGCAACAAAAGGCATAAGACTATGTGAAGAGACCTGTTGGATGGTATTATTAGCTCATCTATTCCAGCATCTTGTTCCCAGAATAGCTAAGCTCATTTCTGTGAGGCCTATGGAAGCCATAAGCATAATAACAGCTATTGGTTTTCCTGCCCTTTAATTAGCATTGAGAAGCAAATAATACTTCTGATACAGGAGGTAATATATAGCTATAATGATTGTAGCCATTGGTTGCAATAACTTACATTTTAAAACCAGCCATTTTAAAACTGTAAACATTGTTAGTTATCACTATGTATTTCAGTAGCAAATTCCATAATTGGATTTTGTGTTGTTTCAAATGCATATTTCTCTGTTTTGAATCTCGTACCATTTAAATGTCTTATGAGAAACAGACAAAACGTTTTTTTCTATTTCATTAAATAGCCTGAGAGAAATTTCTTTGCCAGATACCAGACATTCAATGAGATAGATGTGAGGCGAATTCCCTACAGAGAATATTCTAGAAATAAAAAAGCCAGCAATACAAAGTCTGGTCTTAGCTATCCTCCGCAAGTCTGCCTAAACTTATAGACAAAGCAAGGCTGACAATAATCCAAGGACTGAGATGTGGAAATTGAAGCAGAGGTGTTCATAGATACAATATCATGACACCAAAATAAAAACAGCATTTATTGATTATGGCCTCCCAGAAGGCCTGCATTCCCAAACTATTCTTAAATCCTTATATCGCATGCCAATGAAAAATAAGGTGAACATTTGGGGTCCAGTTTTTTTTTTAGTGAAGACAACACCACCAGAACCTATTCTGTCCTACAACTTTAAAAGTTCCCTCCCGTTTTAATGCATTGATTAATTTGAAAGTCAACAGATACCAGTGAAGATACTATTATACTGATATAAATAGTAATATGCATTTCCAATCAATACCCCATTTGCTATCATTCATGCCGCAGACTTAACTGGGTCAACAACAGATAGAGAAACTATCAGAAACCCAGGCAATTCTAGCTTTGGAGAGCAGGTATTTTACTTGCATGCAATTCAAATTGTCATTTTCATCTTATTCAAATATGGAGAGAAAAATAGCCTCCCATGTCTTGTGCAAAAAAACAAGCCTGCAATGGTTTCTCAAAAACAGGTTGTTTTTTTCTTTTTTCTTTTTGCAGCTCACCCCGTAGCTGCATGGGGAGCTACACATAGAGAAAAATATCATCAGAAAGATGGTGGCAAGACTAAGACATTTCCTTTCCATCTGTAGATGCTTGGGATTCTAGATATTTAGCACTAGATATATTTGAATTTTGGGGCATGTGCATACTCTAGCTGTGACAAAAATCTATAGATTCTGGGGCCCAGAAGTAAGAAAGTTTTGATAATCTAGTCTACTGAGAACATCTTTTCATTTGATTCATAGGTATGAATGGACATTTAAAAATAATAAGAAAAACTAAATAATTAAATATTATGGAATGTATAATATTCCATGTGCTGCTCCAGAAATGTTCAGTACTTCGGAAATATTTTATATGTTTTTGTTCTGAGGTAGCTGTAAATGCCAGTTGTTGTAGTAAATGGAGGTGTTGGGGAATAAAAGTGAAGGCTATGTCAGTTTTATTAATGTTTTAAGATTTAAAAATCCCCATATAACAATAAACAATGCTATATGTGAATACGAAATATAAAAGGACAACCAAACACATAACAAAACAATCACAAGGGAATTCACACTCAATTGGCTCCTATTGTCTGACAGAAATAACAAATCTTAATGGGTTTCCTAAAGGTGAGAAGAGTTGGGGCCTATATGGGGAGGACAGGGGCTAATCATTCCAAAGAACTGTGGCAATAGAAATGGCACACTTCCTTGGTCACATAAGATGGCAAGATTTAGAAGATAGGACCTGGAACATGTCCTCCTGGGAGCATTTGGAATGGGTAGAAGAGAGAGTGGTGCCTCAGGTAATATGGTCCTATGTCATGTAGGGTTTTAAATATTATTTAAATAATAACCAGCACCTTGAATTGACATGGAAGCCTTTTTGGAGCCAGTGCAGATAACAGAGTAGAGGTGTTACATGGGCATAACGAGATGTGTCCATTATTGTTCCATTCTTGACCAATTGAAGCTTCTGGATGATGTTCAAGGGCATCCCCATTTAGAATGTTTTACAACAGTCCAATTAGGAGGTGACCAACATGTGAGTGGCTGTGAACAGGACCTCTTGATTCAGGCATAGATTCAGTTGGTACACAAGATGCAGTTGTTCAAAAGTGGCTCTGGCCACAGCTGCTACCTGCTCTTTGAGCTGGAGTTGAAACCAGGAGAATCCCCAGATTGGGAAATGTGCCACAGCAGAAGCTGGGTCCTAAAGGAGTCAGACAGGCAGTTTTCTTTGCTTCCTTCCTTCCATTCCTCGACTCTTCAACCTGCCAGTGACTCATCAAGGTAAGTAACTTACAGATTTTTGTCTCCCTCTTTCCAGGCATGCAGTAAATTTAGCAAATTAACTAATTAACTGGTTAAAAGTGATCAAGATTGGAGGCAGAGAATTTAGTTTCAGCACCTAATTGGGGGTGGAAAGATCAACAAGTCTGTCTTTCCCAACTTTCTTGTTTGTTTGTTTGTTTGTTTTCTTTATTGAAGAAATGTAGGTTCTGGGGAGTAAGTAAGTGAGTTTTTGAAAGGATGGGAAAGGATTTTGGAAGCTCCTTCCTAAGCTACAGCTGACTTCCCCAAACTCTAATAAGAGCCAGGAGAGGTTTCCAGTCTTCTGATAACTAGTTGAGTGGGGCAAAGGCCCAGCCCATAAGTGTGGCTTCATCAGCCAAGCTCTGGCATTGGAATGAGACACTAGGTCCTAATCTAATTGGGCTGTTCCCTCTGCTGGCCTGTTTTTGGCTCTGCCAACCTTTTTGCTGATTGTCTTGACTCCTTTATGGATGCAGCTGGGTGGTAGATCACCCAGAGCCTCCTCCACCCACGAGGTACTCCATGCTCACTTAATGATCGACTGTTGAACAGTGGCATCAGGGACAGCAGGAGTCATCAGGCAAGGTTATCTCACTGAGTGGTTGTCACCATTTGTGACTGTTATGGACATTATGGTCGTAGGTCAAAGATTACCTGTTTTAGTTTTTTAGATGCAGAAAAAAGACTTTTATTTGGTTCACATTAAAATTTTAAAGCTAGCAATGATTATATATTATTTTTCACAGGTTTATCTAGTGGATTGAGATTTATTGGAAAGTTGGGATTAAATTTTTAAAGAGAGTGATGATTAGATACTGTTTTTCAGTGATTGAGATTTATTATCTGCAAACTTGTATAGAATTATAAAAAAAATCAGATGATTTCAGATTCATTCCAGTTGCAATACTGCAAACTTCCCCACTCTCTTCCTTGCTATTTCATTTGATTCTTCAAGCTTTGGTCACCCTGTTAAGTCAATCTTTAAATACTAAGTGTACATTAGCAAGATGTGAATATAAATTATTACTATATGCTGATGATATTTTGGCAATTTTGGACTCTATTTCTTTTTCTAAGTTTATAAAGGTTGTGCAGTATTTTGGAAAGTATTTTGGTTATAAGATAAATTGAGATTTTGTTTATTTCCTCGTGATTTCTACTGATTATACCAAATATTTGGGCTTCCCACTTGATAAAAAGCATCCATGGAAGAGACTTAAAACAAGATGGATAGACGACATCAGCAAGTATTGTGGGCCTAAGTGGCAAAGCTCAGGACCGTATAGGTTGGAAATATGCGGAAATGGCCTTCATCCTGCAGTGAATAGACAATGGCTAAAATGATGATGTTGATGATTTGGTCTTTATACAGTATAGTCAAAAGGTATTTCTAAATATATGGAAATAAATAGGATGAAACTTTTGAGCTGGATATTATTAGATGGCTTTGGATATTATTAGATGGCTAAAATTCCTTTACGCTTTTTGGGCAAAGTTAAAATTACTAAAGTGAATAAAATGAACATTATCTCTTGTTTATGTTCAGAGAGATATTCTTATGTTAATATCAAATAAACAAGTTGCTTAGAAAATGTATTTGGGATAGTGGACCACCCAGGTTTTCCTGAGCTAAATTGAGATTACCATTTGAAGAAATGCCATTGTGCCAATATTTTATCAACTATCTGTTGGTGGAACAAAAATATAATTGAATATTATTCCTTATGGGATAAGATGGAACATTATTATGTATTTCCTTTGCAATCATGCAAATGCTCAGAACAGCATCTGGCAGAACAGGTGTTTTATTTCCAGGGGTATGAGCAATGAGAAATCCTTGGCCCATATTGGTCCATATTGTACATTTGAGTTTTGATAATGAGACTCAATCCATAAGAATAGAGCTGGAAGGGACTTTGGAGATCTTCTAGTCCAACCCCCTGCTCAAGCAGGAGACCCGATACCATTTCAGACAGGTGGCTGTCCAGTCTTTTCTTAAAAACCTCCAGTGATGAAGCACCTACAACTTCTGAAGGCAAGTTGTTAATTGTCCTGTTAGGAATTTTCTCCTTAATTCCAGGTTCCTTCTGTCCTTGCGTAGTATCTAACTCTTTGAAAAAATTGTACTCTGAAAACGGGTGATTCAGTGATCTTCACTCAAGAACGGCTCCTTCAGGGATTGTTCAAACATATGATGGAGTGATACTTATAATCAGTCCTCAAAGGTCCAATCGTTGCAGCATTCCACAGTCAAATGACTGCAATTTGTGACTTTCTTCAGCAGCTTCTTACAAGCAAAGTCAGTGGGAAAGCCAGCAGGAGGTTGTAAATGGTGATATGATGTCCATGGTGATTTACTTAAAATGGCAACAGGAAGTGCTGGTACTACAGTCGCTAAGTGACACAATCATGTGACATTGAGCTTTACAACCATGTTCTTTAGTGATGGAAATTACGTTCCCAATTATCTTCATTAACATAGGATTAGCTATAAATAATTTTATTGAAAGTTTGGGCAGAAACTGGAATTAAGACTATAAATCAATTACTATGTACTGACTATTTAAGGATTTTTTTTCTGATTTCAAATTGAATCTAGTCTTCCCAATTCATAACAGTGGAGGTATCTTCAGCTTAAGCATGTTCTAATGGATAAATATGGATCAGATGCTTTTGTTGCCTCAGAGGCACCTAAGCTGTTTTCTTATTTGATGGAATCCATGACAAATAAAACCTGCAACAGACCTTATCAAAAACGCAAGAATATTTTTAGAGTGGCCATTTCTGGGATATTTCAAACCTGGACTAAATAACTGGAATTTCCAAAAAAGCCACATCCATGGCTTCATGTCTTTTAAAATTGTATCTATAGATTTGAGATTAAGATTGATTCTTCAAAAAATTGTATTTAGGATGGATTGGATTCCCTAAAAATGTATTCAAAAGACTGGACACCAGACTTCCTATGTTGGAGGTGTAAAAAAAATTTATGTCTCATTGACCTGTATGATATTGGCATGTGATTATTTAGCACCTTTTTTCAGATAATGTATTAATGTATATTAATAGATTGATAGGGACATATTTAAATGTTAAAGATGCTAATGTAATAGGGAAGTATATACCAAATCTCTGAAATGTGCCTGTTATTAGAAATTATGGTTGTTTCAAGCATAGAGGAATGCAAAAAGATTAAGAAATTGGAAAAATGATATTATTCCAGATGTCAAAAAATGGCTGTGGGAAATGTGTGCTTTATCTGTTTTGAAGGTAGACCTCAACTTACAACAGTTCATTTAGTGACCATTCGAAGTTACAACGGCACTAAAAAGTGACTTATGACCTTTTCCACACTTACAACTGCTGCAACATCCCCATGGTCACATGATCAAAATTCAGATGCTTGGTAATTAGTTCATATTTATGACAGTCTCCTGGGGTCATGTTATCCACTTTTGTGGCCTTTTGACAAGCAAAGTCTATGGGGGAGCCAGATTCACTTAACAATTGTTTTACTACCGGTAATTAACACCTGTGACAAGAAAAGTCATAAAATTCACTTAACAAATGTCTCACCTAGCAACAGAAATTTTGGGCTCAGTTGTGATTGTAAATCAAGGATTACTTGTAGTCTCTATTAATCAAAAGAGCAGCAATATTTGTAACTATGGCAGAGTTTCTGCAATATCTTGTAACAACACATGGTTTATATTATAGTAGTGAATTCGTTGTTAAACCAGGGACTATTTTGAAGTATAAAATATCCTTTTTTATCTTTATAGTTTGCACTTTTAATTTTTTTCAATTTTTTTTCTTTAAGATTAATGCTTGTTTTATTAAAAATATTTTTTTAAAAAAACAAACAAACACCAGTGGCTTTGAGTCCAGAGGAACCTGGTCCCTTCAGATGTACTGGACTTGAAATGCTACCCTCCGCATCCTGGGAACATGACCCCACCGGAAAGGCGCCGGTTGTTCCCTAACGGTGTCTTGGGAAATTCAAGCGTCAAGGAGAGGTCGCGGCCACGCTAAGAACCGGAGCCACGAGGAGGGAGACCCACGAGTCCGTGCGCGCGACGGCGGCTTAGCTCGGGATTATTTCGCCTTCCGCCAGGCGAACGGGGGCTCTGCAACCGTCTCCGCGGGAGCTCTCGAGCGTCCTGACATAGACAAGAGCAGGTGGACCGCGGCAGCCGCTCGGAGAGTCGGTCTGCTTTTGAGAGCCGAGGGTGAAGTGCGCCTGCGCCGTCCGCTCGGCCTCGCTTTTGGGCTGGGGGGGGGAGCTCCACATTCAGTGAGGATCAGGCCGGCCGGGCGGCGGGGCTCGAGTTTAAAGGGTGGGAGGGGACGTCGAGATCGTTATCTGCATCTGGGAACCACCCAGCCGGAGCCGGCGGTGCAGCCGCTTGCCTCCCGCCCCGCTTCTCTGCGAGACGTTCAACCCGAGCTGAGTGAGTAATTCGTTAATTCCTCATCAGCGCCGGAGGCTGCCGCTGGCTGGCATATACTTCGTAGTATGATGGTCCTTTTTTATTGCTCTTTTTATTATACCGTCGTTTTTTCCTGTCTTCTCCCGCCCCGCCGTCCCTTTGTGGGTCTGCCTTCCTCAGCCAAGCTTAAAGTTTTGGACTTCGGGCTGCCTCGGAGCGAGTCCAATGGACTAGGCAGGGAGAACAAAGGGACAACTGAGTCAATTTCTGCCTGCCGGTCGTTACGTGGACGGTTCCCCCCCCCCGTCCCCGCGCGAGCCTTTATTTTCAAGAGGCTACAGTCCAGGCAGAGGAAATAATGGAGCTGATGTGGAGGACGGCGGAGGTTTATGGCAGAAAAGGTCGTCTGGGGGTGCTTTAAGGTTATGGCCGCAGGTTCGCTTCGCTGCCGATGAAGTAAGTCCGTGCGACTTACTTCAGAGTAAGCGGGCTTGGGATTGGTCGGGAGGTCTTAAGCCCCCCCCAGGGGAGAAGATGGGTGGGCGCTGCGGGTGTATCGGCAGCTCTCCTTATGGCAGAGGCGCTTCTGTCTGGGGAGCGGTGTTATTCTGGGCGCTGAGTGCGGATGGTAGCTGGGGTTTTCTTTGCTTTCACCGGGTTTCCCAAGATGGTTTTTTTTTTATTATTATTTTAATTCCAGTGCTAGACAATGTCTTTACCCGGGGGTAGGCAACCTCGGCTCTTTTATGACTCATGGACTTCAACTCCCAGAATTCCCGAGTCAGCTATGCTGACTCGGGAATTCTGGGAGTTGAAGTCCATGAGTCATAAAAGAGCCGAGGTTGCCTACCCCTGTCTTTACCCATAGCTCAGCAGATGCACACCAAGGCTGGAATGGCGCCAGTTGCTCTTTAATAGGGCTGTTGAATCTGGGCTTACCAAAACCCCCCCCAAAAAAACAAATCGGAAAATTTGATGCCGTCTCCTGGCTTTTTGCAATTCAGATCTGGTCGTCCTCTTTTTGAGGAGAGAGGATACAGATGCTCCTTTTCTTCTCTTAGGCAATTTCTTCTGTTCTGTATCCCATTAATTTGCAGGTACAGTAAATGTACTCTAAGCATTTAAAATGCATGCTTAAAATTGTATTTATTTGGTTTTCATGCAGTTCAATAATGTTATCAGAGGCGCCTTTGTTTTCCGTATTATTTCTTTCCCTGTTTTGGGGAGTTTCCCTGTCTTTTTTTGTATCAGGAACAAATTGTGACTTGTGTTCAGAGAATCTGTTGTACTAATGTTTATAATTGAATATTCTGTCTTTTAATTTTAGCTGTTAAAATAAAGCAATTAATATATCAAGTTTTGCTTTGGGAGTAGAAATAAATAAAAGGTACTTATGGCTTGATGTTTGTGTATGATGTTTGTGTATGTATGTGTTAGATGTTGTAAAAAATTGGGAAAAATGAAAATGAAAAATGAAAAAGAAAACTTTACCTAGTATTGTCCTCAAATGTCTTCCTACTTTTATGGGGCAGGACAGATTATACATGCATGTATATAAATGACATGCTTTTCAGAATATTAAGATTGATCCAGATTTAAACTGGGCTTAAACAATTAGGAGAGGGATTTTAATGGAGATCAGGGATTCCAGCTATTCTGTGTTTCTATTCTGAGGTGAGAGCCTGATTATAGTCTGTTCTTTTCTAGCCTCAGGGAGCAGCAGCTGGGAACTACTACTGTGAGAAGACAAAAGCAGCATGCTGACCTTCTGTGCATGATTTCTCTCCCCCTCCCTCTGTATTGATAGACATGTCATCTGAAGACTTTAACACAGAAACAGAAAGAGTACATCTTCAGAATCTACAGTCTTATTGCCAATGATGCAGGCAGTCAAGGACCCTCATCTAGAATGGCAGGGCATCATTAGGAGCCATGTGGGAATGAGTCTGCTGAGGGGGAGTGGTCCAGTTCACTTTGTTTAAAGGTCAGCTGCTGGCAGAGGAGAGCAGTGCTAAGAAGTATGGTACTACAATAAAATCTGCTGGACATGTGCTCTCATGTGTTCATGTAACGTGTTGAATTGTAGGGTCTCTTTTTTCCAGAGTGGCTTGGAGAGATCTGGAAAGCCATAGAGGATGATTGTTCTTGGGCTGAAAAAAGCATACATTTGAACAAGGTCATGCATATAATAGGGAATTAGTAATTCAGCCCAGACCAAGCTTGCTCTCAGCATGCTTTTATCAGGAATAATAAAGCACCAGCATCCAAACTCTCTCGGAGAGGAGCAACCAGAAAAACAAGATGAGAATTCTCGGTCCAAAAGCTTGCCAGTTCTGAATGGGTCTGTTCCACAGATTAATACCACACAAAGTGCTCTCATCGCAGCCAAAAATAACTTCTTACAGAGTTTGCAGGGGGACTCTGATCAGAGGTGTGGCCTTGACCCCGATATATCAGCACATCACAGTAATGCTACTGCTACTTCTTCCAAGACAGTATTGTCTTTTACAGCTTCCAGCTTTTCAAGAATGAGGAATTTCACTGAAAGAAGTGAAAGCAACAACTCTACTAGATTAAGTAATGGCATGTCAACAGCTTCCACACTGCTAATAATCCCTGGTAGAAAATATCTTGCTATAGTATTGACAGATTCTCGATTCTTTTTGATATGTATGTGTTTCCTGACTTTCATTCAATCACTAATGGTCTCTGGTTACTTGAGTAGTGTTATCACTACCATTGAGAGAAGATATAGCTTGAAAAGCTCTGAATCTGGACTATTGGTCAGCTGTTTTGATATTGGCAGCCTTTTGGTGGTAGTCTTCATCAGTTATTTTGGTGGACAAGGGCGAAGACCTCTGTGGCTTGCTGTTGGGGGGTTATTTATTGCCCTTGGGGCTGCCGTATTTTCTTTACCTCATTTCATCTCTGCACCATATCAAATCCAGGAATTAAACTCCTCTGTTTCTAATGATGGCTTGTGTTTGACTGGAAATAATTCAGTGAAAGGGCACCTGGAATCTTCAGGCTGTATGAAGAATTCACATGGAAATGGCCACTCACTCTATGTAGCTTTGTTTATTTGTGCCCAAATACTCATTGGAATGGGCTCAACGCCTATCTACACTCTAGGACCAACCTACTTGGATGATAATGTCAAGAAAGAAAACTCATCACTCTATCTAGGTAAGGTTCATATGTGTCCAGATTTTTGTGTGACTATTTTGAAAGGAGGCCAGCTTCTGCTTTAAAACTGCCAAGCCAATGCAGTAGCTTTAAATGTATTTGAATGTTTAGATAGATAGATAGATAGATAGATAGATAGATAGATAGATAGATAGATAGATAGATAGATAGATAGAGTAGCTAACATTTGCCAGAATCAGTAGCTGTTATTTAATCTTCTAAAAACGTGTTCCATTATCTCTTATATCCTGTATTTTCTTCCATGTTGAAATCTCTATGGAAACAATTAAAGTGGTACTTTTTCACCAGGGAAATGGTGAAATAGCTAACCAATGGATTCAATGGATTATGTATATGATTTATAGATAGATAAATAGATAGATAGATAGATAGATAGATATAATTTATAATATATAAAATAAATTTATATATATTATATTTTCATTTAAATAAATATTTAAAGCAGTTTATATTTAAGCAATTTTATCATATATTTTAACCCATATACACAACAAACATAAAGTTGCAATAGGAAAACCAGCAGTAACATTGGTTAAAAATTTGAGAGTAGTAATATAATTTTCAATTTATTGTTCTACTAAATGCTTAACTTCCAAAATATTTTTTTCTTTTTGCTGAAATATAAACTAAATCAAGAAAATTTGACTAGTCTTAAGAATGAAATGTATTCATCAAATATAAAATTATATCAGAAATTAACTTCTGAGATTTATTTTTGATATGTGCATGTATTTTTTTCCCTGGAGCATGGAAAACAATTCAGTGGATTTATTCCAGTAAAAATACTTGCATTTCACATTGATAATCATTCAGTTAATTAGATCTGAAAGGTATTAATGTACGCATTGGCAATAAATTAAGCATTATAAACCAGTTTTTCCAAGCTTCATGACCTCCTTCACGAAGTGCAGGACCAGAACCTTTGTAACTCTTGGTTAGATATTTCATTTGGTCAGATGTTTCTTGTATTTCTGTGTTGTCACATTGGATTAGTCAATCAAACAATATTTAATACAGTCAAATATTTTCAATTTTTTTTGTTCTTACTCTATATATCTAAAAGTCACTTAAGTCTTGTCAAGTTCTCTATTTCCCCCCAGCATCAACTAGAAATAGCTACCCTGATACTTTTACTTGGAAAAATAGTCTAGTGTTAAATTTTCAAAACAGATGATAAAATCTCTGGACTTTCATTCCACAATACTTTTTCTTGAGAAGAGGAATTGTTAAATTGGTTAAATTAGAAAATGCTACAGAATATAATGATCTTAGCTTTAGTTACATAAAGACCCACAGAATGGAACTTTCCTTTAACAAAATAGTAAAAAGCTAAATTTCTTTAAAATAGAAAAAAGTTTTCAACACTTTTTTCGTTAAGGAAACAAATTAAAATCTAGTTTGTTTTTACACAGATGATGGAGAATAAAGCCACTTATGCTTCCTCCTTTTTTTTTCCTGGTCAAATCTGTAGTTACCATGCCATTCTAATTGTTGGTATATCTGACACATTTTTCCCAGAATGCAGTTACTTAAATGTTATGACATTGGTTCCTTGGGAACATAAATATGATCCCCAGCATTGGACAATACATCCTACAATTTGAAAAGTTTATTCATAATGTCAGCTCCCTTTTTCCACATAATACTAGATATTATATTACCACTTCTTTGTTTCTATAATTGCATTCTGGGTTACTATATTCTCTAATGCATGGGTGTCAAACTTGCCACGTCATGTGACATGTTGCGACATAATACAAGAATATAAATTTTAAATGTGTTTATTGTAAAAGAATGTTCAGTGTTTAAGTCATTTAATACAAAGAAAATACTAGTTCTAGTTGCAAGAGCTTGTTATTCTATAAACTGATTGAATGGCTGACAACCAGTAAGTTAAATCTTTTATCTGGGCAGTTTGGAAACAGTTTGAATTAACAAATTCAGGTATTTTTAAGAAGATGAGTTTAGATGGTATGGATGGGTTCTCTGTTTACTATTCTGGCAAAGGATTATAGATAAGATCTCCTAGCTGGAGAACTAGGTAGTGATTGTTGCTAGACTTGTTTTTACCATCTTTATTGCAAACTTAGCAAGTTTGCTTTTTTAAACATAATATCTTGTGTATACATAATGTTCAGAATTGGTCTTTGCCAAATCCAGTTTAACACATTTGTTTAAATGTGTGAATTTTACTTGTGATCTAACAGATAATCCTATTCCATAATACAAACCTGAGAACAGAAAAAAGTGAAATTAACATACACACATACAACTAATATACAGAGAAGTTGGCTGAGATAGTTTGAGTGTCTTTGTATTATTGACAAGGCTTCAGTTTCCTCTTCAGGCGTAGTACCGGAACAGGACTGGCTTTTTTTTTTTTTTAGAAGAAGATTTGGTGAAACCTCTATCTTTAAAAAGAAAAAAAATCACATTACTACATGGTAAGATGTGCCAATAGTATGGTCCACCAATTCCAATTTGAATATCATAAATTCATAGTAGCATCTATTCATTCTGCTGTAGTTTTGTTTCAAGAACTTCTACACTGTCTTTAAATTTTTAAAGAATCAGAGAACATTCCAAACAACAAAATAGCAATGCTTGTGCTATGCTAAGCACTCAAAACATTATTCTTTGAATATTGAAGCAGCTGTGTCTACTTTGAGACTTGGGATAGCTGCTTCAAAAGCTTCCTCAGATTTTTTTGCTTGTAATTATGCAAGGAATGAAAAAATAACTTCTGCTTGAACTGAAATACAGGTAGTCTTTGGCTTACAACCATTTAATTAACAACTGTTCAAAGTTGTGATGGCATTGAAAAGTGACTTATGATTGGTCCTCATTATGAGCATCACAGTGTCTCCACAAGTATTTTCAATGATTGCAGCGTCCCAGGGTCATGTGCTTCCCAAACGGCTTCCAACAAGAAGGTAAATGGGGGAGGGGAGATGCAGGATTTGCTTAACATCCATGTGATTTGTTTAATGACTATGGCAAAAAATATTTTAAAATTGAGCATGACTCATTTTAGTGACCACATTTCTAAACACTGGGAGTTCTAGTCCTGTCTTGGGCATGAAGCCAGCTGGATAACCTTGGACCAGCCACTCTCAGGCCTTGGAAGAAGGCAAAGGCAACGGGTGTCATTTCATTCTATTTACAGTAATACTCAGTTTTTACAAATCCTCAAATTTGTTTGATGACATCCATTCAGTTTATCTGTTGTCTTTCACTTATATAATACTTTCCTCAGGCTTGTCAAGAATAGTTGTTTCTAATCATTATCTGTTCACATCATGTGCTAGAGTATGTGAGGTTTTTTGCTAATTACGGTACCACCCAAATGGTGCTGCCAGTCTTTATTTCATTCAGGACCAATTGCAGTTCGTGGAACCCTCAGTAAATGTCTCCAATTCATAATTCAAAAATGTCCCTCTTCTTTTTCTCAATCCGTGTTCAGTTTTCTTTGCTGTATGTTACATTATCATCGTTTTAACAATTCTGATTTTTGTTGTCATAGATATGCCTTGATCCTTACTGTGTTTTGACATTATCTTACTTCCAAGCATTAATCTTTTTTTTACATCTGCAGCAGACTGTTATTGGCTTGGCACCAAGGAAAGAAAATCACCTATCATATTCATTTCTTCATTATGACTTCACTATTAGCTATGAGTTCAAGAAACATACTGTTTGACATACTTTTCTCCTAATATATTGCTAATGAAATGTCTGTTTCCATAGTTGCTGTGCATGCGTGTGTGCACACACATGAGCACACATGTGCACACACGTACACACACACTTTTTCTGGACTTTTACTAATATTCCATATAGTACACAGAGATTAATAACTACAGTTAAAGGGCTGGGTATATAAAATTCAACTTCCTAAATTATAAAAAATAGTTCAACCTTTAGATAACTCTTCTCTTGCTAATCCACACGTACTCTGCCTGCATTGGGAGAACAAATTAACACCAATACTGCAACAATGGCTTTCAGTTTTGTATCATTATGGATCTTTGAAAGAGGGGTTTTATAAAAATTACCACAATCCATAAAAATAAAGGAGTAAATGATAGCAAAGATGACAAAGCCATACAGAAATGAAAAACAACAGACCCACACAATCCGAAGGGGACTTCAGTCATCCTTTCCAAAGGCTTGGGCAAAAGCCAAGAACACCCATCAAAACACCAGCAAGGGGGAATATTAGAGTTTATAGTTTTATGCAGATTAAATTATCAGTTTTTATGTAGATTGAAGTAATCATACTTTGTTCTTCTAAAATCAGAATTAACTATATTTATTTTTTCATGTTGATACAGTCTGTGACCCCAGTCTGCAATGGGACATATTAACAATTTAGACAGACTCATAAATTGATTTTGGTTTTTAGGCTTTTGTTTCACTGATGTGATTTATCATTTTAATGTACCAATACTGTCTACCAGTTTGAAGATGATAAACCAGACAGTAGATTAAGCTGAAGAGGATAACAAACAGTATAAATATTTGGCTTGAAGAAGATAGACAGTAAACTCCCATCTTTTCAAAACTGGAAGGATAGCTGCGGGCCAAAGTAGCTGATGCTACAATAAATTTGTTTGTAAGGTGCCAAGGGACTTTTTGGTGTTTTTGTTATTCTGTTTCTGAGATTGTCATTTTTCAACTTTAGCCAAGAAGATTGAATTAACAATTATACTGTAGCATGGGCTGTGATACTGCTATTGTGTGTTGGTGTATATTTGTGATTGTGTATTTGTCCATGTATATAGGGTTGTGCATGTAACATCTTTGCTGTACGAGCTGCATTGGGTGCCAGTTTGTTACTGGGTCCAATTTGAAATGTTGGTTATTACCTTTAAGGCCCTTCATGGACCAGGTTACCTGAGGAACTGTCTCATTCCTATTTCATTGTCCTGTCCCATCCAGAATTTCAACTCACAGGGTCTAGGAAGAAAGCCTTTTGTACTGCAGCTCACACTCTAAGGAACATCTTTTCCCCAGATGTGAGGGGCGCCCCCATACTTTTGGCCTTTTAGAAAAGTGTCAATTGGCATGGGGATTAAACAGTGTTATGCAACCTTGGGGGGGGGGAGGTGGTCGCTTAATGGCATAACCCCATCCTTTTTTAACTCTTGTAATTTTCAGTTTTTTAATTTGATTTTAATTCTGTGATGATGCATCCATTTTAGTGCTTCTGGATCGGTTTCAAGGTTTGGGAGTTGTGAGCGCTATGCTATAGTGGTTCTTCTGCCTCAAGAACCAATTTCAGTTGGTGTTGACTGGAGGAAGGAAAGATTGTTTGTTTGTTTGTTTGTTTATAATTAATATGGTTGCCCAGCTCATTGTTATGTCTTTGTGTGCTTACATGGCCTCCGCACCCCATTTGTGAGGTATCTCAAAGTTACCTCTTGTTTAACATCTACCCATTTTGCTCATTTTGCCACTGTCATTCCCATTTCTTGCTCACTCGCCTAAGCTTATAGAGGCAGCAAGTGAGGAAAATGCGTAGGAGAGACGGAGGTGGGGTGGCTACTCATGGATAAACCCTTAAACCAACATATAAGGGTTCATCCATTGGATGGCAATACTGTTGCTGGGCTGATTGCTCTGGCTTCTTTCAGCACATCTTCTACTGTCTATACCAGTGTTTCTCAACCTTGACAATTTTAAGGCATGTGGACTTCAACTCCCAGAAATCCACAGCCAGCAATGCTGGCTGTGGAATTCTGGGAGTTGAAGTCCACATGCCTTAAAATTGTCAAGGTTGAGAAACACTGGTATAGACAGACATGACATGAAAGCACAGCAGCTGTAGCTGCTTTTAGCAAAGTGCTCCTTGTTCTTATTTTACCCTTGAACACCAGACATTTTAAAGTATTTTCAAACTGTCTTCAGCTGGAAATTTAAGGAGTGAAATGTGGGATATGTCTAGAAAAAAGGATGTGTGTTAACTCTGTCGCACACATATACTCAGACTTTATCATATTTGGCATATTTATTGTAATGATGGCTAAAAGAGAGTGACTGCCTCAAGGTCACTCAGTTAGCCTCTGTGTCTAAGACAAGATTAGAACTCAGGCGTGCCAACTCCTACTCCAGTGCTCTAAACACTAGTCAGAATGACTCTCATATAAATGATAAGATGAATCCTCAGTATAGCCATTGATGTGTACAGAATTTGGCAAGGTTCCTATTTGTTTCAGAAGAGTAGTTTCTTACCAGAAGCTTGCTGATTCATTTATTTTTTTTTAGCCATCAGGAACATTATTAGAAGAGTCCTGACTGATACATGGGTAGGACAACAAAACATCAGAAACTGATCTGATTGAAATTTCTGAATAAAGCTTTCTTCCAGGAGCTTAGATATTCATAATATCAAATCTATGCAGCAAGAATGTCCTACTGTACTATGTGAAGCATGCAGAATGTCGGTAAACATAGTTGGCTAAAGTAAATGGTCTTTTGCTTAGAGCAGCTGTAATTGGGAGCAAGATCTAGACTTCAGCCTTTCAGTAATTTAGATGCCTCATCTACAGAACCTCTTTTTCTGGTACCAAGATGTCCTGTAAGCCTTGGGAAGAACATGATTTCACAATGAAACCTTTGTGAGCTGCTAGCCAAAGATGATGTGAGTGCTGCAAATTCAAATATATATATTTTTCTCTATAGAGTTGCAGAGCAAGAGTGTTCAAATGCATTTCCCTCTATAGTTCAACTTATCTTGCTCTTCTGTTCTAAAAGAAGAGTTTACCTGGAAGGTGGCAAATAGTCCAGTGACAATAGCCAGCTGGGGGCTATTTCTTTGGTTGTAGCCAATAGGGAAAAAATATTTCTGTCCTTATTTATTCATTCCAGTGACAGCTAATTGTAATTTTAGGCAAAAATTGCCTAAA